>NW_024429414.1:0-20102 GCF_017639785.1 Mesocricetus auratus
AAGGGGTTCCAGACCTTCAGTTTCTCTAAGTCTGGTCTTGGCAATCTCACTGGGGTCTCCAGAAATGTGAGGTATATGCCAGAGAAGACTACTTGGACATGGGTTCAAACCCATAAAAAGTCTTTATTAGCTGGCCAGCAATGACCCTGGGTGTTTGGAATCCCAGTGTCACATGAGATTTTCTCAAAGTGGACATTTAAGAACAAAAATCACATTCTGGGTTGACACACCTTATTAGCAAGAATTGTTAGCCAGAAGCACAATTACAGAAGCCAAAAAGCAAGGTTTGTACACCTAGGGACTTTCCCAGAGTCCGGGACTTTGATAGGTTATGTCTTTATTCTCATTTTAGCAGGTGTTGCTACCTATTTGGATTCAAAGCCTGAATGGTTCTTCCGTCATGACATCAGTTGTGCTAAGGTCTGGTGGTCTGTTGCACTGATACTAAATTGACGGAAGCAAGCTACTGGCTTCATTGTTTTCCTGGGTGTCTTTTCAGTACAGTCGTAAGTGTAATAATCTATGATTTGGGGCTTTGTTGTTTTCAAACAATATCCTAATAGTGTTTTGAATGAGATAGCTCAAAAGCTCACGTGCATGAATACTTGGTCCCCAGTTGGTAGAACTGCTTAGGAAGGATTAGCAGGTGTGGCTTGGTAGAGGAAGTGTGTCTTGGGAGTGGTTTTGAGGATTCAAAGACTCTAGCCACTTCCAGTTAACTCTCTCTGTCTTCTACTTCTAGACCAAGATGGGAATGCTCAGCTGTTCCTTCCTCAAGTTCTTGTTCTAACCCTCTGGAACTGTAAGCCCTAAATTAAACACTCAGGTTCATAAGTTGCCTTGGTCCCCTATATTATTACAGCAACAGAAAAGTAGGTAAGACAGTTCAAAATGGCAGCACCTGGTACCCGGGCTGTGTGACTTTGTGTCATATTTCCAATTAGGTTCCCAGTGCTTCCTAAGTATGAAGCCATCAAGGTACTTTATGAGCTTGGCTGAAAAACTATTTCTTGTTTTTCTCGATGATGCTTGATTATCCTTATAGTTTTAACATTCCAGTAATAGAAAAAAAAACAACAAAAATCAAGTCTTTTGAGTTTGCACATTCTTTGTCAGGAAGCATGATAAATTCTAGACACATCCATTGTGATGATTTCCAAGATTAGACTGATTTCTGAATCCTCAGTTGTCTCGAAGACTGGAATGTTCCCCCTTTGTCAGTAACAGATGAGACCTGATGCTGCCCTTCACTAAGTCAGGTGATTGTGAAAGGCAGGGAGAGGAAACCCCACTTGCCAGACCTCACTTAGCTTTGCTTCATCTGAGCAAAGAAAGGCATTGTGACTAAATGAATAGCCTTCATAGTTAGCATGGTGGTTAATGTTGTCAACTTGACAGCACCCGAAATTGCCTAGGAGACATGCCCCTAGGAACACCCATGGAGGATTATTAGTTTATTAGAACTATTATATAAAGCATTACTAGGTTAGGTTAACCTCTGGTCATGCCTGTGAGGGACTGTTTTGATTTAGTTGAGGTGGGGAGATCCATCCATTATGGGTGACTGGCATACTGTACTGGATACGATGGGGGAAGTGACCTGAGTATTAGCATCATCTGCTCCCTGACTGCAGTCACAGTTCAACCAGCTCTCAAACTCCTGCTGTCTTGACTTTCCTTGATGGAGTTCCTTGCAGCTATAAAACAAAGTGCACCTTTCTTCCTTAGATGTTGCTTGTGTAAGAGTATTTAATCCCAGCAACAGAGAAGCAAGAAAGACAAATAGTTTTTTCTTAAGCTGGATGGGTAGTGTGTATTAAAACCCGTCATAACCTCAATCAGGAACTGTAACTTATTATCTAGGAAAACTGGGAATGTAGGGGAAGAGAAAACACTGGGCTCAGAGAGCTTCTCCTTTCCTGGATGGTTTATGGGAGCACTGAGACTCAGAAGCAGAAAGTTGTGAACTGCAAGGGACCTGAAAGGACACAAACCCAGCCCCATGGTGGGATCCCTGAGGAGTCACATGGTGGATATCTCGAGTCACAGTGGGATCCCATGAGCTCCACCTCCTCAGCACTGGGCAGTTATTTCCTCTCTCCTTGCTGTCTGAATCCAGTTCCATCTTGCCTGCCTCTTCCCGACATGTGTGATGGTAGCAAGACTTTGATCTCTCATGCTTCTACGCTCTTCCCTTTGTATTGATGCCCACACTGCTTGTTAAAAAGACACCTTGCAGTGATGCATTCACTCCTGAGACTATCCTATAGCCAAATTGTGACTTTGAATAACTCAACCTTAAGCACTTGGATTCTGCTGTGCCTAGCATTAACTTTGTTCACATTTGAAGGTCACGCTTCTCTGGGCCTGCACATACAGAGTCTTTGTGTCTCCCTTCAAGTGAAAAACCAAAACACAAAACACACAGAAAAAAACAAAACATAAACTACCTTTCCTGTAATAAAGTGGGACCCACATTAGGGGAGCCCAGGGCCAGGCAGTTTTGAAATTCATCATCCTTAGCTGGGAGCTAGGGTCCAGTATAGAGACTGGTACAGAGAGCTGCCCCAGGCCAGACACAACTATCTTCATGTTCTCTGGTGCCCCTGCCTGCCACAGTCACAGTTCACTCTCCTGTGTGACCCTCACCACCAGACTGCCCTCATTCCAGAGCCTCCAGTTACTAGCAGGCAGAGCCTCCCAGAACTCCAACCCCTCCAGCTGACCCGCCCATTACCTCACGGTGAGAAACCTACCACTCTTTCAGCCTCTTCTCCTGCAAGCTTTGGTCTTAAGTCCCACACTTCTTCCAAATGGAGCTACTAAGCCTGGACAGGCTGCCCTCGTTTGTGCCTGCATTCTTCTACATTTCTGTCCTTCAGACCCAAAACTTGGCCTTGGTGCCTCTCCTCTTGTTTTCTCAGTCCAGTTCTAGAATCTTTTCAAAAATACTTTCATGTAGAAGGAATACTTATTGTTGTCTGTTACACAGAGAAACCCTGTCTCCAAAAACCAAAAAAAAAAAAAAAAAAAGAAGAAGAAGAAAAAGAAAATGAATACTTATTGTCTCAAATTTTGGAAAACACAGGAAATTATCAGTGGACAAGAGCAACTATGGTTCATGCTTTCTTTGATTCATTTTTGCAAGATATTTTTGTGTATATATTTATTGGTCATCATAAAGTAGTTTGTAGCCTGTTTTTATCATTTAGTGTTACATGATAAATTTTCTCCTTAGTTTATGTTAGTTGACAAAAAACCTTTTAAAATAGTTATATGCTTAGTGAATATATTATATGTAAATCAAGGTATATTTGAAGTTTTGTTTGTTTAGACCTTATTCTTGTAGTTTCTTTCCTTTTCTCTTTCTTCTACTTAAAGTAAGGCTACAATTTTTAAAAATATAGTTCTGGCAGTATCTCTATTTCTCCTTTTGGAGCAAAATTCAAGAGTGGAAATACTGGTACCCCAGGTCTTCTCAGACTTCTGTCACTTGCTAAGGCTGCTACCAGGAAAGGTATGTAGAAACTCACTCACCAGAGGTTTGTGAATATTTACACTGCAATAACCTTCTGAATTTTGCAAGTCACAGTGTTTTCTGTTTAGTCCTCCATCATTTAATTCACATTTGTGCATTTCTTTGGTGAGGCTGAATGATTTTCTACATTTCTGGACTCTATGCGTTCCCTCTTCTGAGGACTGCCTTTGAGTGTCCTTTTCAGTTTTCAGTTGAGGTTGACTTGTCTACCCATCTCCAGTATTTTAATGAAACATCTGCTCCCTGGGAAGTTCTTTGGACAGGTCCACATTTGGCCCTCCATGCACTGCATGGAAACATTTACTACCCAGAGTTGCCAGTGGTGTTACAACCTTTACATACAGTCTTGTCTCCCTCCAGTGGGCAATGAGCAACTAGCAACTAGTACCTGACCGTTCCCTAGGCACAAAACCTGTGTCGAAGATTTACTGTTGCACCGATGATTTACTGAATTAATGATAAATTAGGGAGGGTCCCTGTGCAGTACCTGGACATGGATTTCATCAGAGCAGTTTGTCAGCATTTCATGAAAGGCAACAGGAGCAATAAGCTCTTGGATGAGCTTGGGAAATTTTTCTTAAGGTAATGTAAGTGCCATAGGACTTAGAAAAGTTCACACTTGCAGGGCTAGAAATTGAAATATTGCTGACAATTGTTTGCTCATAAAAAATCAGATGTTTGTCTTTTATCTCAAGAAACAATTTCCTCCACAAAATATTATAAAATTAAATTTGTTTATTCATCTGGAGTGTTATTAAATTATCTGGACAATTGCCCTAGCATACCTTCTAAAAGTAGGACACAAAAAAGATGTACTTCCTCAGGAAAAGGAAAAATAAGGCCTCATTAATATTTAACATAGAAATGAAAGCCAAACCAAAACCAACTGTGTTTCTCATTGAGTTATACCCTCAAATTATACTTCCTATATCCCTAATTTGGCCTTTTCACAGTTTTGTCATAAAATATGTATACATATAATGTGTCAAATACACACACACACACACACACACACACACACACACACACACACACACACTACCATCTCTGAGAGCTCAGAAAAACCAGAGGAGAGAAAAGTGGGTTTTCTATTAAAACAGAAGTGAGCTCTTCTTGTCTTTGGAAGGCACTTCAGCTGGAGGCCTTGAGACCATCTCAAAATCTGAGTGGTTAGGGTGCACAGGGACTAGAGAAGTCTCTCGTGTTCCCATCTGTTGATTTCAATAGTGAAAGCTCTTGCTGTGAGGAGGAACTAGAACTTTCTGTCCCCCTGCAAGGGCCTCCCCTTTCTCTTTTGGGCACAGTGTTGCTGAGCTGTGAAAACGCAGGTGTAATTAAAGTCTCCAAGTGTCGTCCTGAGCCACACTCTGATTCTGCAAGCACTCCTCACAGGGAATTTCATAGTGAAGGAAACTGCAATGGGCAGGTGTGAAGGCCAGTGCCATCACCCTCCACAGAGGCTAAGTCCTGGGTGGGCCTCTTCCTGTGCTAAATGCCCTGTGAGTTCACACAGCTGAAATCGTAAATAATACAGCTGTGTGGTAAGTCACACTCCAGTGTTTTTCCAAGAAACAAACCCCTTTCTCCAAAGAATTCATCAATGTAATAAGTGAGGCTCCATGAATTGATAGTTTTAGAATCAATACCCACATTACTGATTCCCACTGACATTGCTGCCTCCATCTGCAAGAGCCCAGACTTCCAAACACCACAATTTTCTTTGTTCCATTTTGAGTTGTGGGTCCTAGATACAACATGCCTCATGTATACCACACGGGAGTTGTACATCTTCACCCGAGGCCAGTGAGCTCCCTGAGATGGTCTCCCCAGATGCCTGACCTCGACTGGTTTCCCAATTCACTTCTCTGAACAATATCTATAAATTTTATTCTTAGCCCATTTGACAAAAACAAACAAACCCCCAAACAAACAACAAAAAAACTGGAGCAATTATGCTACAAAATAAGTTAGGTTTTACTAAAACACGACAAAACATATTGTGAGCAATTGCTAGGCTTGTTTAAGAATACCCACCATAAAATTTATAAACAGACAATGGTATTTCTACCATATTTAAGTAAAAATCCACAGTTCTCAAGACTGCTCTAAAAATTTAGGGCCACCAGGTATAAATGTTGGGACAATTAATATCATTGCTATAATGCTTTTTTGTTTTGTTTTGTTTTTACGATACAGGGTTTCTCTGTATTGTTTTGGAGGCTGTGGGTCCAGCCCAGCCTTGAACTCACAGAGACCCGCCTGCCTCTGCCTCCCGAGTGCTGGGATTAACGTCGTGCGCCACCACCGCCCAGCTGCTATAATGCTTTTAACAGTGTTTACAACATGCACATTTTAGTTACTGTCAATAGTATGATATTTTAAACTGGACCAAAATGATTTATGGATACAGATTGACAACCTATTGTTAAATCAGATACATGCTTTAGTTATGGGAGATATTTTAAAATCTACTTTTGATATTTTCAAGTGTGTCTGTGTGCGGTTTTATGCACATGAGTTGCAGGTGCCCATGGAGGACTGTGTCATCTACTCCCCTAGAGCTGGAGTTACAGACAGCTGTGGACCACCTGAATGGGCGCTGAGACTCAAACCCAGGTTCCTGGAAGAGCAGTGCATGCTCTTAAGTGCCAAGCCATCTCTTCACTCCCAGAGGACGTAATCTTTAAAGATTGTATTGTAGGGATTTTCTAATCGTGGTTCTTTGAGTGTGTGGTACATTTTCAGCTTACCAGAGCACTCAGGTCTCACAAAGTGGATTCCGTTTTAGATTGGTAGGAATGGCTGTGCCAGTTTCTGAAAACCAGAGGTCTTATGAAGATCTTGTGAAATAACATCCGGAATACTGGCGTCCTGAAAATGATGAAAATCCAGGGGTCCACGATTGAAATCACAGACAGAAACCGCAAGGCCTGGAGATCTCCCGAGTCTCCTTCAGTTGTGGTAACACGTTTGAAGGCTCCATAGTAAGCACGATACTGTGGGGAAAATACAAAGAAAACCCAAAACATTACACAGGTGAGGACTTAGAAGGCAGATGGAGGGAATGAATTCCACTGCTTAGCCTGGAGTTCTCACTCTGTGGCTGGTGGATGTGGATGAGGATCTGTGAAAGTGGGGAAACTGAGTTACAGCTGGGAGACC
The DNA here is from genome assembly GCF_017639785.1 of Mesocricetus auratus. Lineage (NCBI taxonomy): Eukaryota > Metazoa > Chordata > Mammalia > Rodentia > Cricetidae > Mesocricetus > Mesocricetus auratus. Next base: position 6,701 of record NW_024429414.1, read on the forward strand.
CATCTGACTCGCTCCCTGAAGGCTGCTCCCCATCCTGGTCTCAGGTTTCCAGGACGCTGCCAGATAATGAAGACAGCACCAGGCTTCACACAGAGACACTTTAACTAGTGTCCTTACATGCACACTTTATTCAGCTGCCTACTTTCTGTCCACTCTTACTATTAGAAGTAACTGCCACACCTAGGGACACACCAACAGATGGAGCTTTGAATGGAAGTAAAAAGACAGGAACTATGAGGATAAAAACACACAAAGTGACTTGATGAAAGAAATAGTTACCACATGTAAATTCTTCCTTTAAATTGTTCATGAAAATTGGTTTTTTTTGAGACAGGGTTTCTCTGTGTAACATCTTTGGCTGTCTTGGAACTCTTTGTAGACCAGTCTGGCCTAGAACTCACAGAGATCCACTTGCCTCTGCCTCCCAAATGCTGGTATTAAACTTGTGTATCACCAATACCTGGCTGTAAATTGTTCCTTTTATTAAGATAGATTCTATATAAGATGCTGGGAGGGGCTACCCCAAAATAGATGCCTATTCACCTGTGTCCAGCTGCCTCCTATGCCCTGATCTCACCAGGGGTTCCTGTAGTTTCCTCAGAGCTCTGCCAAGTGCCTCAAGTCATGACTCCCTGTCATTCAGGTCACACTGCTGCCTAGATCAGCACAACCTCAGAACACCATAGTGAGGCTGGATACCTTTTCTTTTGGCATCACCCTTCCCATGCCTACTGCGTTTCTAAATCCATTAGGAAACAAACTGACCCTAATGGAACAGAAACTACATAAATCCATTATTGGTAGGGGAAACTGTGCCTAAGAGTACTCGAGGCCACCTAGAAGCATCTCTCCGAGAAGATGCACATTCCTAGAATCAGTCTCCTTATGTTGACTCCCTTCTCTACAACATTGCAGTAGTCTTGGCTATTTCAGTCCAGTGCATTTGGAAGATGTTTACACAGGTTCCTCTGTTATTGATAAATGGACACCCTTTCTCCTCATCCTTGCTTCTTAATGCCAACAGCAGTAATAATGGCTGATGTCCACATAGAACCTTCAACTCCCAGGCATTATTCTAAGACTTTTTGAAATTTTCATTTTCTCTTTAGAAAAGTCTTCTGAGTAAAGACAGTCATTATCTCTATTTTACAAGACTGGAAATGGATTAAATAGCCAAACAGTTCTTAAAACTGACTTCAAATATTACCCCTTTTAGGAACCTCTTTGAGACATGGGCTAAAGGTCTAAGGTTCCAGGTTGGAATCCCCTCTTCAGATGTGTGGCTTCAGGGAAGATGTTGCTTTCTTATTTTTACAAAAACGGTCACTGTGTCAGCTTTCCAGGATTCTTGCAAAGATAGAATGAGACAGTGTGAAGAAATCTGCAGGAACAGGCTCTGGTATATAATAAATGCTGGATAATTAGCTTGCAAATTATTTTTTTAACTAGGAGTTGCCCATTTCCTCTGCTACACTGTTCTTTAGCCTTAGTTATTACCCTTCCCTTACATCTTATTCCAGCACTGGGATGTTCTCATTTGGTATCTCACTGAGTTACAGAGTGTGTTGGATGAGGGAGGTACCAGATATGTTTCATTGATGTGTTTTATATTTGTTAATTTTCTCCTCAGAGAAGAGGTGAAATGTAATTCCAACCAATGCAAAAATGTTTGGTAATGGAATGGTATGTGTATAATTAAAACAAAACATTTTATCCTTTGTAATTAAAATATATTTTATTATTTTGTGTGTTTATGGTTGTGACACCATAGCACACATGTGAAAAATCAGAGGATAACTTGTGGGGGTTGGTTATCTCCTTCCATCATGTGTTTTCTGGGAATAGAACTGAGACCAGCAGGCTTGGCAGCAAATACCTTTACCTGCTGGGCCATCTTGCACACCAAGCTATTTTCTTTCTATGCAGTACTTATCTATGGCAATTCTACTATGTTATCTTTAATTTTACTTAGTTTTTTCTTCAAAGCTGGGGATTGAACACAGGACTTCATACAAGTCCTCGGCCAATACTCTGTCATTGAGATAAACCTCTAGTCTATTTATCTGCATATTCAAGCCATTGCAGCTGTTATTACAAGTAAATTATTCTACAACTGGGAATTTTCAGTTGGCTCAATTTACATTAAGAACATCCACATAGAGTTTGGAGAGAAGGCTCAGTAGCTAAGAGTATTTATTGCTCTTTCAGAGAGCCCAAGTCTGGTTCCAGCACCTATGTGGGATAGCCTACAATTGCCAGTAACTCCAGTGCCCTCTTCTGGCTTCTGCAGGCATCACAGGCACAGCCCCTAACCATATATACATAATTAAAACATAAAAATATTTTCAAATATAAAAAGAGCATTCATTTGAAAGAGTGCCCTCAGATGAGGTTAGGAGTCATTGAGAAGATGCTTCTGTTGCCAGCTTGGTGGCTTTTTACATTTGTGCTGGGATTCAAACTCAGGCCCTCACGTTACTGGCAATACCATACAACTACATTTTATAAGCTTCTTAAGTTTACTGCATGTGATTGATACAGATTCAGACACTATTCATTTAAATACAGGTTGTATGGGTCCTTTGTAATTCTTAAGAGTATTAAGAAGTCCCTAGACCATAAAAAGTTTGAGAACTGCTTCTAGGATAGCACACCGTCTCCTGAGGCGATCATACTTGCTGATTAATTTGCAATAACAATAAATGAGACCCACAATTAATAACAATACTGATAGCAGTTAGTGAAGCTAGGCATTGGGTTCTGTGACATGTGCATGAACACACACACACACACACAAACAAACACACACATGTATTCCAAATTGTTTGGGACTAGATAGGTTTTTGTTTTCCCTCAGAATGTGTAATATGTGCACCCATCAAGACACTGGTGTAGAATGCAGCCCTCCACAGGCACCTCTGTCCTGAGATGCATGTCTTACACACCTGTGGTCTGACACAGGCACCCTGTCTGGACTCCAGCCTTTCACTTGAAATCATGTGTGGGAATTTTCCACTTATGGCAGGACATTCATGCTCAAAACATTTTAGCCTGTGAAGCATTTGGGATTCTGCTCAAGAATGCTCACTGTGGGCTGGGGGAATGGCTCAGCGGGTAAAACCCCTGCTGTGAAAGCTTGGGGATCAAAGTTTGAATCTCTAGAGTCCATAAAGCTCATATCAAGGCACATCTGCGATCCCACTACTCACATAATGTCCTGGTTGGGTTTTGTCAACATGACAGAAGTTAGGGTCATCTGAGAAGAGGAACCTCAACTGAGAAAATGCCTCAGGGCTGTAGGCTCGCCCGCCCGTGGGGGCATTTGTTAACTAGTGGTTGACAGGGGAGGGCTCACCCCATTGTGTGTGGTGCCACCTGTGGGCAGGTGTATAAGAGAGCTGACTGAGAAGCCATGGAGGGAAAGCCCAGTAAGCAGTGTCCTCCATGGTGTCTGGTTCAGTTTGTGTCTCCAGGTTCCTGCTGGCATCCTGCCCTGGCTTTTCCACTAGTCTCTGATGTGGACCTGCAAGCTGAAATCAGCTCTTTCCTCCCCGAGTTGCTTTTGGCCATGGTGTTTATCGCAGCAACAGAAACACAGCAAGATAGGAGGCTGCTGGCCAGCGGGTCTGGCACATACCAGCAAACAAAGAGTCACGTGTCAATCAAAGTGTCAGGTGAGGATCAATGTCTGAGGCTGCTTCCTCGTGTGCATCACGAAAAGCACATGCCTGTGCTCATATAGGTGTGTGCACACACATGACACACAGAGAGATGAAATCTCAGTGTTGTGATTTTTAGCCTTTGTCAATCCTACACAGCTCCAGATGAGGTCAGACAGCAAATAATCCACTACCACAGTCATTGAGTGCTAAACTTGACCCAGAACGACAATCATGGAGAGATCCCTTCGTCCTTCTAGGAAATGATGGCTCCTGTGAGGAATGCTGTCTGGCTTGCACTTATCCAGGACTTTATAAATTGTTTTATCAAATTGGTTTCAAGTATCTTGGTTCCTTTAATTCTAACACGTCCATAAGATAACATGGCTCTCCTTAGAGATGTGTCCAAGGGCTGTGTTTGTTCCATTGTTCACAGTTTCCTGATTTAATCACATTAAAGCATCCAGAAGCTGCTTCAGATTTCCATGGACCTAGCCACGGCTTGCTGTCATCAGAGCACAGGTAAGCTCCAACGGATCTGGAGCTTTTTGGTTAAGGGCTGTAAAGTAAATGCTTCAGGTTTTCTAGTCCAAGGGAACAAATAATGAATGTTCAGCAGACACTAATATAACCAGAAAACACACATACCCCCACAACTATTATTTATTATTTTATGTCTATGGGTGTTTTGTCTGCATATATGTCCGTGTACCACACGTGTGCCTAGGACTTCTGGAGCCAGAAGAGGGGTCCCCAGATGGTCATGAGCTGTTATGTGAACTAAGAAATTAGAGACGCAATAACAATAACTGGGTGCAACTTTTAAGTACAGTTCTAATAGGAAGAATTTGATTCTTTGTTTGTTTGTTTGTTTTTACGAGACAGGCTTTCTCTGTATTGTTTTGGAGGGTATTGGTCCAGCCAGGCCTCCAACTCACAGAGATCCGCCTGCCTCTGCCTCCCAAGTGCTGGGATAAAAGGCGTGCACCACCACTGCCAGGCGGAATTTGATTCTTTTTAAAAAATTGAATAGTGCTTAGTTTAATTGGGGCTCTAAACTGATGACAAATATTCATTTCAGTTTGGGAACTGCCAACTTAGGTTGTTTAAATGCTACACCTGGAGCAGCTCCTTCATTCAGCCTCTGCCATCTTCTTGTTGTAATTTGGAACCCAAGTTAATGAGATTCTTTGCCATCTCATTGGCCAAGATTGAAACTAAACCCTCAGGACAGATGAGGGCACAACCTGCCACCTGTAACCCCTCCCCCTCTGCTTTCACCATGCCCCCCTCAAGGGCAGCGCAGCTGCAGGCACAAACCTAGAGTTTTCAGAACTAAATCTGTGTTTATTGCTCATTTCTGTAAGCCACTCTGGATGAACTAACCCCTTTCCCTATGCCAAAATCCAGAGAGGAGCTCCCAGACAAGTCCGTTTCCAACACCTCTGAATTAAAAGGCAGATCTAACAAAATAAAATACATCGCTGGTGCGGGGGTCGGGGAGTAGAGGAGTAAGGTCTTGGCACACAGATGACTAGAGAACTCACAGACCTGAGCAGAGAGGATGGGGCATCTGGCAGTCGGAGAATGTTGTACTGAGTCTCTCTAACCTTTTGTCCAATATTCCCTCTTCTCCCTCTACAAATGAGGTCATACCTTAGGGCTGGGAAGGAATTTGCTCTCCTGGAGTGTTGAGCACAGAATCAATCCCCCACCCCTACCCCGTCCCCAGCCAGAATGGGAGAGCAGCATCCCTCCCTCTCCCAACTTCCCACTGGGCCTAGCCCGAGGCGCTCAGTTTTCCAACTTTGGGGCCCAGCAACTCACAATAAAAGGCAGGGAACACACAGTGAAGAGCACTGTCATCAGAGCCAGCAGCAGGAGGTGGTCCAGCTCCTCCAGGGGATGCAGGGACTCTTGCCTGTGACCTGAGCCTGTCTGGGAGTGGTCCCTGAGGCAGCAGCGAGGGTGGCGCCTCAGGCGCCTGTGCATGGTATAGAGGTTGTGCATGGCACCCAGGTTGCAGAGCACGGTAGCCAGGACCAGCAGCGCCATGAGGCTGGAGTAGAGCACGGAGAAGCCGAGAACCGACAGCGAGCGCTTCTCATGGACCATCTGGATGAAGCACCAGGTGCCTGGGCAGTACTGCACGAACTTCCCAAAGCCAGCGAAGGGGAGTGCACAGAAAGCCAAGCAGAAGGCTCCCACAATAGGAGCCACCAGCACTCCCCTGCGCAGGGTAATGTGCCTTTGGTAGAAGAAGGGATGTCCCAGAGACAGCCAGCACTCCAGCGCCATAGCCAGCAGCTGTAACGTCGAGGCTAGTCCAAAGAAGGACATAATGAAGGCGAAGGCTTGACATAACTTACTGCTCCCGGCAGGCAACAGTTCCTGTAGGCTCCGGTTTTGCGCATAGGCAGCCAGAACCACCGGGCTGATTAGACACTTGCCCAGCAAGTCTGTGACCGTCAAGCCGCACACTAGCACGTAGAAGACCGAGGGTAGAGGGCGCTGTGGCCGCGGCCGGCAGGACCCCAGGCCAGATCGTGCCAGCAGCACCAGCGCCAGCAGGTTGCCCAGCAGTCCTGCACTGAAGAGCAAGCCGCCCATTGTCGCCGAGGAGCCCTTTTCCACCCAGCGAGATGCCTGGCAGCGGTAGAAGGACAAGGAGGCATTCATGGTTCTTGCTGCGTCCAGCTGGAGGGGAGGCCAGGTGTGGAGCACCCCAGGGCCCCTCGGGGCAATGCTCTGCTGGGGCACAGGGAAGTTACAACAAAGAAAGATCAGCAGGCGGCTGGGTATTGTTCACAGTCAGTCCTCCTATCTGAGATTCCGGGTCACACCCCTGGAGGAGGGCGGGACACTGCTATAAGTATCGCAGCGGGGGGGGGCGGGGGGGGGCGGCTCTGCTGAGAGCTCTTCCTGATGCACAGGGTCCCAGGAGAGACAGATCCTAACCCAGAGTCAGAAGGAGAGGAGAAAGTATCCAGGATCTGAACACCCCAGGCTGGCCCTTCAGAGCAGGCAACAGAACTGCAGACAGAAAGGGAACCGAGTAGGCACCAACAGAGAGAAGGGAAGCAGCAGATGGTGGTAGCCATCAACTCTGCATACAACCAAGCTAGGAGTCTGAGAAAGGGCAATGGTCTATTCTTCTCAGATTTGTGTAAATAACATTGGCGGCACTCCTGAGCCTTGGTTCCCATTCTCTTTCAGATGCCTGCAGTGTGGAGATTGACTATGAGGAGAGAAAAGAGGGGCCTTGGAAATCAGGGGACCTGGTTAGTGTGGCAGGGGTATCCAGTGGCAGTCAGCCAGGCATCAGGAGTTTGTTGAGTCCACCTGTCCCCTTCCATGGCTCCTCTGCCAAGAGGCTGACCAATTTCCAGGCCAGCTTTTTCTGCACATGGAAAACCAAGAGGTGATATGATGTGGGTGCCAGAAACCACCGTGACTGCGTAGCCAGGGTGACAGGGATGTGGTTAAGAGCACTGATGCTGTCATCAGGCCTGGGTTCAAGTCCTGGGTCTGCTGTTACTGTCTGTGTGAACTGGGACATGCTCAGCTTCTCAAACAGCGACATCTCTCCTGGTTGCTTGGTCACTTTGAAGTATGGAGACAAGATATAGAATGTGCCTGGGGAGTCCTTGGTGCATGCAGTTGCCACAATTTTATTGGGGGAAAGCATTTCTTTTTGTTACTTTGTTTTGTTTTGTTGCTAATAGGTAGCTGCAGATTTCAACATGGATTCTGAAACCAGAACATTTGCCTTGTTTTTGAGCATTCCCACTCTTCTGTCCTGTGACTACTGGAGAAAATGTCGTCCTTTCTGGCAGTGGCTTGTCTGCACCAAAACGGGAGGGCATGTTCCCTGGAGATTCCTCATTTAACACTCCTTATCTTGGGACAGAAACTGGCATCCACTGCGGAATTTTAGAGGGGCGATTTGGGCTAAAGTATGTAAGCAAGTAGATTACGCCTTGGCATGAAAAGCTTCATCTGCAGTGCTCTTTGCCTATGCTGATGGACAGGGTCAGGGAGAGGGCAGGTCCTGAGCTTCACATGTGGAATCCTGAAGGGTGGGCAGAGAAGCTACCTCCCACTGAAAGCCTGGCCAGCAATTCAGGCCACAGGAAAGCAGGAGTCCAAGTTGGGAAATTACATAGGACCTTTAGGATTTTGGCTTAGTGTTTCAATCTCTCCGAGATTCAGTGTCCTTATCTCTGTGTTAGGGGACCTCTTTGACCTCATATGATTGCTGTCTGAGGAAAAGTAACAATAAATAATTTGACATGGAGTGGTGACAGTAAAAGCTAACACTGAGAGCCTTGTCTCTGCTGGTAAACCTCTAGGCCATTCAGGGTGCATTTGGGTACATTGACTGTACTACAGAGGTCTTGGTGAGGTCAGTCCTTGTCTATGCTGGACGCCGCTAAGTCAACAGTTCTCAACCTGTGGCTTGTGACCCCCCCAAAGACCATCAGAAAGCACAGATTTTACATTAAAACTTATAAACATAGCAAAATTTCAGAGCAATGGCAATAATTTTATGGTTGGGGTGAGGTCACCACATGAGGAACTGCATAAAAGGGTCACAGCATTAGGAAGGTTGAGAACCACTGCACTGACTCCATGAAGCCCTGCATGGGGTTGGCTCTATGTCTTGTGCCTTCTTTCTCACCCCATCTCCTAGTAAATAATGATGAACTTAGAGGAGCTGCACTTGAGTATTACAGAGCATAAGAGAAGGAGGCCCTATGGCCAATGACGGGAGAATCTGATGAAGGCTGAGTTCTCTTCTATCAAGTTCAGAAATTCACCATTCCCTCTGGTCCCACTGTGGTATTGAGAGGAGTCCCAATAAATTCAGTTTAAGAATCCTGCCATTGAAGGCATTGCTTGAGCATACTCCTGAAGAACACCCACTTTAATTCTTGGTGGCTTCCTCTATTTACCTACATCGTTCTCTTCCCAAAGGTACAGGGCAGAGGGAGAGAGTCCAGTCATGTGTGAGATTGTCCAAAACAACTCCAAATATGAGCTGGGTGTCCCTGATGTCGATTACATGACTTGTTTCAAAGTTTGAAAGTGTGAATGGGTACAATTAAAGAAACCACACGTTTCCTCCTGGACAGCTCAGCTATGCTTTACCATGGGATTTCTGACAGCCTTTCCTGTCTGTTTTCCTATTGTCCACCCTCCACTCTGCACAACTGCAGAGTGGTCAATCCCTGTCCCTAGGAAACCCCATCCAATGATGTCACTGTAGAGCTATGAAAAACTACCGTTTGTTCATGCATCAAATACAGTTTTGACCTCCTACTCCTGCTAAGCACAGGAGAGGGGAGGGTAGGTTCTTAGGCCCTTACTAAAATAGGAAGGTAAACATGCCATGTGACCTTTACAATCTTCTAAGTTTTTACATCAGTTTTCACAGTAAGCAGGACCAAGTCCTGCTTGGAAACTTTTAATTAAAATATCTCATGTTAGAGACCATGTAGACACACTCCTCACACAGCATGTGGTTGGTACAGCATCAGTGACCTGGAAGGAGTTGGGAGGTTTCCTTTGAGGACTAAGTCTCATCTTTGTTCCTGATGATGTCATGTCTATCATCTGTAGATCTCAGTTTCCTTGGGAATGAAGGATCCTTTGTTTTTAGCACACTTTAGAAACCCCTGGGAAGATGGCTCACAGGTAAAGGCACTTCACATGCAAGTCTGACAACATGGGTTTAATCCGTGGAACCCACATAAAGGTGGAAAGGGAGACCTGAGTCCACACAGGAGTCCTCTGACCTCCACACCCATACCGGTCATGGCAATCTCTCCAATGTCGTATACACACAATAGTAAGACTTTTCAAAATTAGAAATACTTAGAAAGATATAAACACAGTCAGGCAGTGGTGGTGAATGCCTTTAATCCCGGCTTTTTGAGGCAGAGGCAGGTGGATGTCTGTGATTTGAGGCCAGCCTGTAGGTGGAGTTTTTCTTTAGGACTGCAGGCTCCCCAGTAATGACAGGGAGACTTATTATTAATTATATTCAGCCAATAGCTTAGGTTTGTTACTAACTAACGCATATTTCTTATCTACACTCTACTACATGGTGGTACGTGTTTTCAGCACTGCATACTCATGTCTTGCTTCCTGTATCTGGTTGGTGAATCCATGCTTCTTCATCCCGTGCCTAGCTATTGGCCATTTAGCCCCTTATTAAACCAATGAGAGCAACAAATATTCACAGTTGTTGGGGAAGTCCTGTGATTATGTCAATAAAGTACTGTTGGCCAATAGGGAAGTTAGATAGGTGGGACTAGGAGTCCAGGAGGACTCTGGGTAGGAGAAACACAGAAAGTCAAGATGTAACGCCATGGGGTAGGAAGCTCGGAAAGTTCTCCGGTAAGAGAAATACTTAGATTAACAATTATGGGGTAATTACTTAAGTCAGAGCTAGCCAGTAAGAAACAAGCAAGGCCAACAGCTTCATAATTAATATAGCCTCCTGTGTGATTATTTGGGACTGATGCGGCTCTGGAACCAGGCTAGCGGGAAGGCTTCTCTTAAGGAAAAAGCTTCCCTTTACACACAGTGTACAAAAAGATTGTTCTACAGCACCAGTGGTCTACAGAGCAAATTCCAGGACATCCAGGACTGTTACACAAAGAAACTCTTTCTCAAAAACCACCTCACCCCTCCAAAAAAAAAAAAGAAAAGAAAAGAAAAAAGAAGATATAAATATTTCTGATGCTTCCACATTGAAACCAGGTCTATCAAATATTTTGAGGGTACTTTCTGAGGGTGCTTCAGAAGTTTTTTCTTTTAATTCCCCCAGTTAATTGCTCTGCCCTGAAAATGTTAAGTACATGCTCTCTGAGGCCCTATAAGCCATGTTAGTTAATGCTTTTATTCTTACCAACTGCACCACAGAAGCTTCCTTCATTCCATTTCTGATAAGGAAAATGATCCGGAGAATATATATATATATATATATATATATATATATATATATATATATTTTTTTTTTTCCCATTGATTCTGAGACATGAGTAGTCTTGGCCAACTTTCCTAACCTTCTGTGCCCTTGAATGAATCAAGATAGGGTTCTCTGTGTGCTTGGCACTGTACTTGAAGAAAACATAATTTTAATTTCCATCTGGATGGAGCTTAAGCCCTTAGGATCAGAATGAAATCTGAACTTGTCTTTGGGAGATGGCACCAGAGTGAATAAATGACTGAACCTTTCATTGCTATCCCAGTTACAGCTGTGGAACCCGCTGATTACTGAGCTGTCAGCAGTTTGGTCCTTGTTCTGAGGAAACTGTTGGCAGCCATGGTTGGTTGGGTTCCCTGCTGAGAAGATGCTGAGCTGGAGATCAGGATAGGGTGTGCAGAGTCTTTTCTTTGAGATTAACACCGGGAGAAGGGAAGGGATAGAATCTGGGCTGACAAAGAAAGAGGACTTGATCCTTCTGGTAAAAGTCCTTTGCTGAACAACCGGAAGCTTAGCCTCATGGCTACATGACTGGTTTTGATTTAGTTGTCTGTAACTCGGTCTCTGAGTCTTGGTTCATCCCTCTGGTGACTCAGGACTCTTCAGATTCTTCTTGGAAGTTCTTTGGTCTTGTTCCAAACCCCATTTACTCACTCTAAGGCTCTGTGAAAAGTCAGCAGTGTTTACTGTATGGTGTATTTGTTTGAATATTAGGTGATGTCTCTCAAGGGCCATGTCTACCTTTACTTTGTCTTCCTTGACCCAGCAACCCACACAGTAGGGTCTCAATGAATGAAGTATATACAATACTTTCTACTATTTTCCATGCCCCGAAAGACCCCATTCCTGGGTCTTAAACAATCTGAGACTCTTATTCTAAGAAGAAAAGATCTCTGCAACTATTAAGCAAGGTTCAGATGACATAAATACAAATTGTATGAAAATACAAGTCTAGGACCCAGCACTATTTTAGATACCGGAAGGGAGCTCCAAAAGAAGATTCAACTTCTCTGCATCTATGATATTAGCTGATGATAATTTATGAATTATTGAAAATGATATGCTTTAGTTTCTTCAGGAAAGATGTGGGAATAAACAATCATAAGTTATAAATACCATTTTAAAAGTATTTTTTTGTTTTTTCTTTTTTTCTTTAGAAACAATCATTTTACATATCAATCCCCCCAGTTCCCTTTCCCTCCCATCCTTCCATACCCCCTATCAACCCCCAAACCCACCCCCACCTGCTCCACAAGGATTGTGAGGCCTTCCATGGGGGATCATCAAAGTGTGTCACATCAATTTGGGGAGGGCCCAGGCCCTCCTCCAGTAAACACCCAATTTTAAGAATGAATAATTATCACTGGAGGGGAGAGGAGGGGAGGAGAAATGATCTGTTTCTGTGATCATCTTGAACACAACAGATACATATCTCCCTATGTGAGCCATATGAGTAGCAAGAAAGATAATCTGTAGATAGGATACTCTTATCGTATGGTTCAACTATACAGAACGCTCTTGCCAAGTCCATAAACACAGTAATACGGTGGTGGCAGCAAGAGAAAGGGTTTGTCATGGAGTCTCAGAGTAAATTAAACTGACAGGATACACCGTGATCTTTGTCTTATAAACTTCATCTGTACTTTCTGTTTTTTAACTTTGGGAAAACATTATAATGAACCGCAACTAATATCACTAAAATTTCACCTCTCGTTGGGGACTTGCAAATACAGCTTAACTAACCTGTTCTTTTATCTCAGCCTCCAGTTCTCAAACTTCACTTTCACAGCTGGTGGTGGCGATTGGGAAATTGCTTCGGATTACGGCCTAGTGCAAATTAACCCGAGGGTTAAGACAACAATAGGAAGAAAAGGGAATGTTGACTCATATGTCTGTTATGGCAGAGAGGGAGGAAGAAATGCTGATCTGTAGCATAGGGGGCAGATCCAGTGAGATTTCGTGCCCTGGAACACACACTGCTAGGGAGCAGTGTCTGTGGTTTCTTCCAGTCAGGCCTGCTGATCTAGCTGGGCCAGTGTTGGATAGCTGAGTGGCTTATCCGTATGGCAGAGACTGTCTTGTCATTTACCAGACCAGTTTCCTCATCTCAGGCACGGGAGACAGGAAAAGGTAGTTTATGTGACAGCCTGTGTGAGGCTCAGGAAGCAGAGACAGGATCCTCAAGGTAAGACGGCTAGCTAGACAAGTCAAATGACAAGCTCCTGGGTCCATGAGACACCCTGCCTCATTAAATAAAGCGGGGAGAAATTGAGGAAGAAACCAGCAACCAGCTCGTGTACATTGCCCTTTGTCTTCACATGACAACACAACATGTGAACGCATGCATAAATACACAGGTGAGTACATACATAAATGTGATTTTACAAGGAAAGAAAGGCTACTCAGCTAGTCAGTTGCCTTACCACACAGCACCTAGTGATATAGGCTCATAGGATAGCAGAGGCTCTCAAAGCAATCATTATTTCCATTATCACATTTTCGTGCTTGACCTCTTATATCTGTACCGATTTTTAAAACTTCATCAGTAGTAACAATTCATTGAAATGAAAATAAAAAACAATAACTAAAAACACTAGCATTGTTAAATTTGTACTGTGAAGTACACAAAGGGATTGAGCCATGAGGCTAATGGATCTGTGATTTTGAATTAGTTCATGGCAGATAGGAAAGAAAATAATAATGTTGATGGGGGTTTGCTATGTAAGACATATATGTTAGCCGGGTGGTG
>NW_024429415.1:0-2862 GCF_017639785.1 Mesocricetus auratus
GATACAACCAAGAAAGAGAACTTCAGACCAATATCCCTCATGAACATTGATGCAAAAATACTCAATAAAATACTGGCAAATCGGATCCAAGAACACATCAAAACAATCATTCACCACGATCAAGTAGGTTTCATCCCAGGGATGCAGGGATGGTTCAACATACGAAAATCCATCAACGTAATCCACCATATAAACAAGCTGAAAAACAAAAATCACATGATCATCTCACTAGATGCTGAAAAAGCCTTTGACAAAATCCAACATCCCTTCATGATAAAGGTCTTGGAGAGATCTGGGATAACAGGGACATACTTAAACATAATAAAAGCCATATACAGTAAACCAACAGCCAACATCAAACTAAATGGACAGAAACTCAATGCAATTCCTCTAAAATCAGGAACAAAACAAGGCTGTCCACTCTCTCCATACCTTTTCAACATGGTACTTGAAGTTCTAGCTATAGCCATACGACAACAAAGGGGGATCAAGGGGATACAAATTGGGAAGGAAGAAGTCAAACTTTCACTGTTTGCAGACGATATGATAGTTTATATCAGTGACCCAAAGAACTCTACCAGGGAACTCTTACAGCTGATTAACACCTTCAGCAAAGTGGCAGGTTACAAGATCAACTCAAGAAAGTCAGTAGCCCTACTATATACAGATGATAAAAGGGCTGAAAGAGAAATCAGAGAAACATCACCCTTTACAATTGCCACAAACAACATAAAATACCTTGGGGTAACGCTAACCAAACAAGTGAAAGACCTGTATCGTAAGAACTTTGAATCTTTAAAGAAAGAAATTAAAGAAGCCCTCAGAAAATGGAAAGATCTCCCATGCTCTTGGATAGGTAGGATCAATGTAGTAAAAATGGCAATCCTGCCAAAAGCAATCTACAGATTCAATGCTATCCCCATTAAAATCCCAGCACAATTCTTCACAGACCTTGAAAGAACAATAATCAATTTTGTATGGAAAAACAAAAGACCCAGGATAGCCAAAACAACCCTGTTCAACAAGGCAACGTCCGGAGGCATCACTATCCCTGACCTCAAGCTCTATTATAGAGCTATAGTCCTGAAAACAGCTTGGTATTGGCACAAAAATAGACAGGCAGACCAATGGAATCGAATTGAAAATCCGGGTATTAACCCGCACACGTACGAACATCTGATCTTCGACAAAGAAGCTAAAAATATACAATGGAATAAAGAAAGCATCTTCAACAAATGGTGCTGGCATAATTGGAGACTGGCATGTAGAAAAATGCGGATCGATCCATGTTTATCGCCATGCACAAAACTTAAGTCCAAATGGATCAAAGACCTCAACATAAATCCAGCCACACTGAACCTCTTAGAAGAGAAAGTGGGTGGTACCCTTGAAAGAATTGGTACAGGAGACAGCTTCCTGAACATAACACCAGTAGCACAGACAGTGAGATCAACAATTAATAAATGGGACCTACTGAAACTGAGAAGCTTCTGTAAGGCAAAGGACACAGTCAGCAAGACAAAAAGGCAGCCCACAGAATGGGAAAAAATATTCACTAATCCCACATCTGACAGAGGGTTGATCTCCAAAATTTACAAAGAACTCAAGAAGCAAGTCTCCAAAACAGCAAAGGACCCAATTAAGAAGTGGGCTGCAGAACTAAATAGAGAGTTTTCAATAGAGGAGTCTAAAATGGCTGAGAGGCACTTGAGAAAGTGCTCAACATCCTTAGCCATCCGGGAAATGCAAATCAAAGCAACTCTGAGATACCATCTCACTCCTGTCAGAATGGCTAAAATCAAAAACACCAATGACAATTTATGCTGGAGAGGATGTGGTGAAAGGGGGACACTCCTCCATTGCTGGTGGGAGTGCCAACTGGTTCAGCCACTTTGGAAAGCAGTATGGAGATTCCTCAGAAAAATGGGAATAAACCTACCACAAGACCCAGCAACTGCACTCTTAGGCATATATCCAAAAGATGCCCATTCATATAACAAAGATGTCTGTTCCACTATGTTCATAGCAGCTTTATTTGTAATAGCCAGAACTTGGAAGCAACCTAGATGTCCCTCACCCGAAGAATGGATAGAGAAAATGTGGTACATCTACACAATGGAGTACTATTCAGCAGAAAAAAATAATGGAATCATGAGATTCGCAGGCAAATGGATGACACTAGAAGAAACCATCCTGAGTGAGGTAACCCAGTCACAAAAAGAGAAACATGGCATGTACTCTCTCATATATGGATTTTAGACATAGATCTGGGGAGTGCCAGCCTACAATCCTATTGCCAGAGAGTCTGGGAAACAGAAACTTCATTTACTGGCTGGTTAAGTACTGAGCTGAACTCAAGAAAGCCAGTATCAGAGAGGGAGGACTGATGATCAAAGGGATTAAGACTGGGCTGGTTGAACCCCCAGAAACAGCTGACCAGACAAAGGTTAACTCTTGAATCCCAGGCATCAGCCTGGGAATCCAGCATGGGACTGATCAAGACCCCCTGAATCTGGGTGTCAGTGAGGAGGCCTAGGTAATCTATTGAGCCTTGGACAGCAGATCAGTACCCATCCCAAGTATACACACGGTCTCTGGACTCCCATAGAACAATGTGAGGTGCACTCTCACCCTGAACTCTTGGGGAAGGGTCTAGGCCCTGCCCTATATGAAATGACAGACTATGGACACCCCCATGGAGGGCCTCACCCTCCCTGGGGGAATGAGGGGATAACGGGGGGGGGTTGGGGGGTGGGCACAGGAGGAGGGGAGGGAAAGGGAGAGGGACCTCGTACTGACTTGTGAAGCAACCTTGTTTCTTATCTAAATTTAAAATGGAAAATAAAAAAATATTAATATAAA
>NW_024429416.1:0-1885 GCF_017639785.1 Mesocricetus auratus
CTCCCCTTTTTGTTTTAGTAGCAAACAGCCTCTCCCAGGACATTAGAGGGTATAGACAGTGGTTGAACTTCCCAAATAACAAAATTAGTGAGACGTGTACGAAACCTATCCCTAGAATCATCAAAATCTGGGATGCTTCCAACCTGTCCTCTGCTTTTTTCTGGGAAAAGGGAAAAAATACAGCAGGTAACCCTTTTGCAGGACAACATGTCTCTCAGAGGAAAATGACTCTCTGTGCGATGCCTTTGCTTAACACCCATCTTGGGAGGCCAGACTAAACACTCTACCCTGTGAAATGAACCAAAGTTCCGGGTGTGCAGGAGCTGTTCAGTCAGCAGCCTATTGCTTAAGCATAGTCAACCAGATATCGGTTGACGCCCCTTGCTCGAGCGCAGCCAGTGCTTGTGCTATGACCACATTATCTCTTTTGTTTTGGGTTCTGAGCTTTCAGACCAGCCAGAGAATAAACACTATTCCACAGCATAGGACTGCTCCAAACAATCCCACCCCCACCCATTCTTTGAAATATTAAACAGCTGAAGAAATCCATGAAGACAATCCCTCCGTGAAGGACAGGTCAAGGCGTGTAGAATTAATCTCAACAATGGCGACCTTCAATTCGCGAAGCGTCTGCTCAAATTCATAGGTCCAATTCATTGCAATTAGTGCCATCAATGTCAAGTTGTTCCTCTTTGTCACGGGAATATGTCTCGCCATCCTTTTGCTCCATAAGAGTCCTGGTGAGTCGTTCTGGGACCCAAAAGGGATTTTCTTCATTCTGTGGAAAAACACAAACAGCTCCCCTGGATCTTATTAGAATAGGATCCAGGCCTTTCCATTCATTAGTTAGCACATCTTTCCATTTTACAAATTCTTTGGATCTTTGCGGATCCGAGCAATGCCTTGTTGCTGCATTTTGACCCTTATCATCCAGATTTAAAAAATTTATAGTAAACAATGCCATGGCAATAGCCACTCTTGGTGTTGGGGGCAACTCCTTCATAATTTCCCCTTTTTGTTTTATTAGGTAAGACTTAAGTGTGCGATGTGCTTGCTCCACGATGCCATGTCCCTGAGGATTGTAGGGCAGGCCTGTAGTATGTGTGACCTGCATTTGTGCAAGCTTCCAGTTCCTGAAAGGGTATATGCCTTCTCGCCTTTTTTTGTTTATCTTCTAATGTCCCTCTTGGGGACTGTAAGGGCTCCCCCTTATCCTTAGATTTACCGGGGGGGGTTATCTTTCTTAGTAACAACCGGTTTCTTTTTACGTGCACCTAACCTCTCACTGCGCTTGGTTTCTGATATGCTATCCTGAACTTCTTCAAGGACATCTCGTCCCTCCGCTACAGCCCCTTGACAGTTTTCATCCTCTAGACAATTCTTAACAATCTTCCAGATTGCCCTGGTCCCTTGTCTCAGGTCCCCTTCGATTAATTTCCTATCCAGATCTTTGCCTAATTTATTCCATGAAGCAATAGTCAAGGACCCTGAGCAGGCAAACCAAGGAGGTACCCGTTCTACCTCTTTAAAATGAAACAAAAGTAACGACCGCGCGCAGCTCTTTTATCTACAAGAGACTAAAGCACACAGTCAGGCACTGCCGCTTATTTACATCGGACTTAACGGGCCTAACAATTGTAACGATGTAACAATTGTAACGGAGGCTCCAATCCAAAGTCCCAGAATAGCATACCTCTCTGAGCGTAGTTACCTGCAGTTCTGAATCCTCCTTGAGTCCAAGGGGTCTCCGATGGTGCTGATGATGATGAGGTCTCGAGTTCTCGGGTTTCGGCACCAGATGTCCCGTGCTACCATCTCGCCAGCAAGAACGACGAGGCACACTTAGGATCCTTCTGCTGAACAGCTTTAATGCATCTTGAGAGGG
>NW_024429417.1:0-44982 GCF_017639785.1 Mesocricetus auratus
ACAATGCAAACAGTACAAGGCTTGAAAACTGAAATAGAGACAATAAAAAACGAAAATCTGCAGAAAGGCAGGAAATAGAAAAGTTGGGCAAATGGTCAGGTACTACCGATACAAGCATTATGTACAGAATACAGGAGATGGAAGAGAGAATCTCAGGTGTTGAAGATACACTAGGAGAAATGGATTCATCAACCAAAGAAAATCTTAAGTCCAACAAATCCTTAACACAAAACATCCAGGAAATATGGGACACCATGAAAAGACCTAAACTAAGAATAATAGGAATAGAAGAAGGAGAATAAAACCACCTAAAATGGAGCAGAAAACATATTCAACAAAATCATAGGAGAAAAATTTCCCAACCTTAAGAAAGACATGCCAAAGGAGGTACAAGAAGTTTACAGAATACCAAATAGAGTGGAACCCAAAAAAGAGTCCCCTCACCACATGATAATCAAGACCCCAAATATATAGAATAAAGAAATAATATTAAGAGCAGTGAAGGAAAAAGGCCAAGTAACATATAAAGGCAGACCTAACAGGATTACACCTGATTTCTCAGTGGAAACTCTGAATGCTAGAAGGTCCTGGATATTCTAACAGCACTAACAGACCATCGATGTCAGCCTAGACTACTATACCCTGAAAAGCTCTCAATCACTACAGATAGAGAAAACAAGATATTCCATGAAAAACCTAGATTCAAGCAATATGTATCCACTAACCTAGCCCTACAGAAAGTTTTGGAAGGAAAACTCCAAACCAAGGAAGTTAACTATAAGCAGAAATATAGAATCCCTCTCTACCAATAGCCAAAAAAACAAAGGGGTGAACTTCCACACATAACTCCACCACCAATAACCATTTCAAATCAAAGAAGAATGAGCAAACAATGGTCATTAACATCCCTCCACATTAATAGCCTTAATTCACCCATAAAAAGACACAGGCTAGGAGAATGGATTCTAAGACAGAATCCATCCTTCTGCTGCATTCAAGAAACACACCTCATCCTCAAAGACAGAAATTACTGAGAGTTAAAGGTTGGGAATACAACTTTCCAATCAAATGGACCCAAGAAACAGGCAGCGGTAGCAATGCTAATATCTAACATAATAGACTTTAAAATAAAATCAATCAAAAGAGATGAAGGGGGTCATTACATACTCATCACAGGCAAATCCACCAAGATGTCTATCCTGAACATCTATGCCCCAAATACAAAGGCATCCACATTCGTAAAAGAAGCATTACTAAAACTTAAGTCACATATGAAGCCCCACACACTTATAGTGGGAGATTTCAAAACACCTCTCTCAACATTAGATAGGAATACCACAAAGAAACTCAACAAAGAAGCAAAGGGTCTAATAGAAGAAATGACCCGACTGGGATTAACAGACATCTATAGAACATTTCATCCAAATAAAAAAGAATATACCTTCTTCTCACCACCACATGGAACCTTCTCAAAATCGACCGCTTAACTTGGCAACATATCCAACCTCAGCAGCTTCAAAAAATTGGATTCACTCCATGCATCTTATCAGACCATCATGCTTTTTTTAAGACCACCATGCTTTAAAATTAGAATTCAACAACTACACGAATTGGAGAAAACCTACAGTCTCATGGAAATTGAATAATGCACAACTACACCATTCCTGGGTCAAAGAAGAAATAAAAAAGTTAAAATCTTCCTAGAATTCAATGAGAATGAAGACACAACATACCCATGGGACACTTTGAAAGCAGGGCTACACGGTAATTTCATAGCACTAAGTGCCCACATGAAGAAACTTGAGAATAGTTATACTAGAGAATTAACAGCACATCTGAAAGCTCTAGAACACAAAGAATCAAGTTTCCCCAGGAGGAGTAGTCGCCAGGAAATAATCAAATTGAGGGCTGAAATCAATAAAGTAGAAACTAGGAAAACAATACAAAGAATCAATGCAACAAGGGTTGGTTCTTTGAGAAAATCAACAGGATAGACAAACCTTTGTACAAACTTACCAAACAGCAGAGATTGAACATGCAAATTAACAAAATCAGAAATGCAAAGGGGGGCAAAAGAATGGGCTCTGAGGAAATTCAGAGAACCATCAGGTCATACTTTGAAATACTGTACTCCACAAAATTCAAAAATTTAAAGGAAATGGAAGACTTCATGGATAGCTATCACTTGCCAAAATTAAATCAAGAAGACATAAGCAATTTAAATGACCTATAACCCCTATGGAAATAGAAGTAGTCATCAAAAGTCTCCCAACCAAAAAAAGCCCAGGTCCAGATGGCCTCAGTGCAGAATTCTACCAGAAATTCAAAGAACAGCTTATACCAATTCTTCTCAAAGTATTCCACACAATTGAACCTGTAGGGTCTTTGCCAAACTCTTTCTATGAGGCTTCAATAACCTTGATCACCAAGCCAGACAAAGACACAACTAAGAAAGAGAACTTCAGACCAATATCCTTAATGAATATTGATGCAAAAATACTCTATAAAATACTGGCAAATCAGATCCAAGAACACATCAAAGCAATCATTCCTCACGATCAAGTAGACTTCATCGCAGGGATGCAGGGATGGTTCAACATAGGAAAATCCACCAACGTAATCCACCATATAAACAAGCTGAAAAACAAAAATCATATGATCATCTCACTAGATGCTGAAAAAGCCTTTGACAAAATCCAACACCCCTTCATGATAAAGGACTTGGAGTGATCTGGGATAACAGGAACATACTTAAACATAATAAAAGCTATATAAAGTAAACCAACATCAAACATCAAACTAAATGGACATAAATTCAACGCAAGTATTCTAAAATCAGAAATAAGACAAGGATTTCCACTCTCTCCATACCTTTTCAACATTGTACTTAAAGTTCCAGCCATTGCCATGAGACAACAAAAAGGGATCAAGGGGATACAAATTAGGAAGGGAGAGGTCAAACTTTCACTATTTGCAGATGATATGATAGTTTACATCAATGAACCAAAGAACTCTGCTAGGGAGCACTTACAGCTGATTAACTCCTTCAGCAAAATGGCAGGCTACAAGATCATCTCAAGAAAATCAGTAGCCCTACTATATACAGATGATAAAAGGGCTGAAAATGAAATCAGAGAAACATCACCCTTTTCAATTGCCACAAACAACATAAAATACCTTGGGGTAATGCTAACTAAACAGGTGAAAGACCTGTATCACAAGAACTTGGAAACTTTAAAGAAAGAAATTAAAGAAGCTCTCAGAAAACGTAAAGATCTTCCATGCTCTTTGATAGTTAGGATCAATGTAGTAAAAATGGCAAACCTGCCAAAAGCAATCTACAGATTCAATGAAATCCCCATTAAAATCCCAGCACGATTCTTCACAGACATTGAGAGAACAATAATATAATTTTGTATGGAAAAACAAAAGACCCAGGATAGCCAAAACAACTCTGTTCAACAAGGCAATGATCAGAGGCATTACCATCCCTGATTTCAAGCACTATTATAGAGCTATATTCCTGAAAACAGATTGATATTGGCACAATGGAAATGAATTGAAAACCCTGATGTAAACCCACACACGTATGAACATCTAATCTTTGACAAAGAAGCTAAAAATATAAAATGGAATAAAGAAAGCATCTTCAACAAATGGTGCTGACATAACTGGAGGGTGGCAAGTAGAAGACTGCGGATCCATCCATGTTTATCGCCACGCACAAAATTTAAGTACAAATGAATCGAAGACCTCACATAAATCCAGCCACACTGAACCTCTTAGAAGAGAAAATGGGGGGTTTCCTTCAACGAA
Organism: Mesocricetus auratus; assembly: GCF_017639785.1. Taxonomy (NCBI): domain Eukaryota; kingdom Metazoa; phylum Chordata; class Mammalia; order Rodentia; family Cricetidae; genus Mesocricetus; species Mesocricetus auratus. The sequence goes on from NW_024429417.1 coordinate 3,817, forward strand.
TTGGTACATGAGACAGCTTCCTGAACATAACACCAGTAGCACAGACAGTGAGATCCACAATTTATACATGGGACCTCATGAAACTGAGAAGCTTCTGTAAGGCAAAGGACACAGTCAGCAAGACAAAAAGGCAGCCCACAGAATGGGAAAAATGTTCACTAATCGCACATCTGACAGAGGGTTGATCTCCAAAAATTTACAAGAACTCAAGAAGCAAGACTCCAAAACACTAAAGGATTCAATTAAAAAGTGGGCTGCAGAACTAAATAGAGAATTTTAAATAAAGCAGTCTAAAATGGATTTGAGGCACTTGAGAAAGTGCTCCACATCCTTAGCCATCAGGGAAAGGGAAATCAAATCAACTCTGAGATACCATCTCACTTCTGTCAGAATCGCTGCAATCAAAAACACCAACGACATTTTATGCTGGAGAGAATTTGGAAAAAGGGGAACATTCTTACATTGCTTTTGGGAGTGCCAGCTTTTACAGACACTTTGGAAATTCCTCATAAAAATAGGAATGAGCCTAACACAAGACCCAGCAACGCCGTACTTAGTCATATATCAAAAAATGCCTATTAATACAACAAGGATGTCTGTTCCACTATGTTCATAGCAGCATTATTGGTAATAGCCAGAACTTGGAAGCAATCTAGATGCCCCTCTACCGAAGAGTGGATAGGGAAAATGTGGTAGATTTACAAATTGGCGCATTACTCAGCAGAAAAAAACAATGGAATCCTGAGATTTGAAGGCAAATGGATGGCAATAGAAGAAACCATCCTGAGGGAAGTAACCGAGTCACAAAAAAACATGGCATGTACTCTTTCTATATGGATTTTATACATAAATCTGGAGAGTGCCAGCCTATAATCACATGACGAGAGAGTCTGGAAAACAAAACCATCATTCAGTGGCTGATAGAAGAAGACGCAGACTCCCACGGCTAAGCACTGAGCTGATATCAAGAAATCCAGTGACAGAGATTGAGGATTGATGGCCAAAGGGATTAAGACTGGGCTGGTTTAACCCCCAGAAACAGCTGACCTGAAATATTTTAGCTCTTGAATCCCAGGCTAATGCCTGGGAATCCAGCATGGGACTGATCAAGACACCTTGAATGTGGGTGTCAGTGAGAAGGCCTAGGTAATCTATTGAGCACTGGATAGCAGATCAGTTTTTATCCCTGGTTTACAAATGGATTTTGGACTCCCATCCAAAATGTGAGATGCACTCTCACCCTGAACTCTTGGGGGAGGGTCTCCACCCTGCCCTGCATAAAATGACAGACTATGAACACCTCCATGAAGGGCATCACACTCCCTGGGGAATTGAGGGGATATTGGGGGGTTGGTGGGAGGGCACCAGAGAAGGGAAGGGAAATGGAGATGGACCTGGAATTGACATGTGAAGCAAACTTGTTTCTAATTTAAATTTTAATTTATATCAATATCTATATAAATGTATATATATACATATATAAAAGAAAAAAAACTAATTAGGACAGAACCTAGATTCCACTCAACTGAAGAGTGGATAGAGAAAATGTGGTACATTTACACAGTACAGTACAACTCAGCAGAAAAAACAATGGAATCTTGTTATTAGCAGGCAAATTGATGTCACTAGAAGAAAATATCCTGAGTGAGTTAACCAAACACAAAAAGACAAGCATGGTATGTACTCACTCATATATGCATTTCAGACATGGACCAGGGCATTGCCAGCCCACAATCCCACCTCCAGTATCTAGGACGCAGGGAGGATACTAAGAGAGATATTCATGTTAACCTAGAGAAGGGTTATGGGATGAGACATCTTAATTAGATTGGGGCGGAGAGAAGAGCAGGGGAGAAGTACATGGGATAAAGAAAGGGATAAAATATAAGGGGAGCAGAGGACAAGGGAGAGCAGGAAGGTTGAGCCAGGGTAAGAATATAGGAGAACATGATGGAAGATACCATAAAAGAGGGATCGATCTGACACTAGTGAAATCTTCAGAGATCTACAAGAATGACACCAACTGGCATTAAGGCTACGCTAAATGCCCTCCCATGATAATGAGATTGATGACTACCTAATATGCCATGGTAGAACTCTCATCCTGTGGCTGATGGAGGCAGAGGCAGACACTCACATCTGTGAACTGAATTGAAATCCTGAAACCCAGTTGCAAAGAGGAGTGGTGACCAAATGAATTAACATTGAGCTGGAAAAATCCACAGAGGCAGCTGACCTAAAAAGGGGGGAACATATTGACACAAGAGTGATGATTGAGGGGCCAGTATGGGATTGATCCAGACATCCCTCCCACTGAACCTGGGTGACAGAGAGAAAGCCTTGGCAACCTGAGGGACCTTGGAGAGTAGAGCAGTATTTATTCCTGGCATACAGAGGGACTTAGGGAAGCCATACCAATTTGAGGGATGCTCTCTCAGCCTGGACACTTGGGGAAGAACCTAGGTTGTTCCCGGAATCAAGTGACAGACTCTGCAAAACCCTCATGGAAGGCATTGGTCTACTTGGGGATCAGAGAGGGGAAGGATAGGGGCTGATGTGTTGGGAGAATTGGGAGGTGGCAGAATAGGTGAGGGAGAGGGAACTGAGAGTTACATGTATAAAATGTTAAATAAAAAAATGAAAAAACTAATAAGACAGTCTCTCTCTGCATGAGGTAGGGTTGCACTACTTACATGAGTTTGCTACAAGTGTAAGAGTGTACTAGAAAACATGCCAATGGACAAGATAACAAACAATAATTACAAAAAGTGGCACTGTAGGACAAGATGGTAAGCAGCTTATGCCAATTTGCACCTGTTGTGTGAGTGGTGAAATAAACTATTTCGACTGTCTGCCTATAATGAACTTTTCCAAGTAATGGGAGTATTACAAGAAAAAATGAGATTCTGTCCTTCTGATTACCAGTACTCTTGCTTAGCAGGAGATTGTAGAAACAAAGAGGATGAAATAAAGGTATGAATTGCGGTACCAGATGGCAGGGTGCAAGGAAAGAAAGCTACTAACTAGACATGTGCCAAAGATACCTCCCTGAGACCAGAGAATTAGGAATCCATGGGAAGAATTAAACAGTAGGAAAAGAGCAATCAAGAAATGATAGAAGATAACATTCAATTCTGTTATTTAATATAGAAGAAAATCTGTATTGGCAAGTAGATGGGTGTCTTGGTTGTCTCATACAGAAAACTGCATCTGAAATTCTTGAATCAGGGAAGACTTAAACATGACATGAAAGAGACTCCTGGAAGCTTAGTGTGTGAGACTATAATAGAAATGGGTTCATCAGTTCAAGTGGGAAATTGGAGAGACTGTTTTAATGTATCCACTTGTTCTTCCTTGTGTTGAGGCTATTTAATCTAACGAAATAAAAGTTCAGTCTCACCCAGTCAAACTCACAAGTCACTGAGGTGGCTTGGGTTTTCACTAGTAAAATTCTTCAGTATCAGGGATCAGGAAATAATGAAGAACTAGGCAGGTTTAGCAAGATGTAGGTAAGATTCCTTGCTTTGGAGTACTTATGACCAGATTGAGCCACAGAACACACCAGAAAATAGAACTGACTACCCACAGTTGTCCTCTGACTTTTACCTTTCCCCTCAGAAACATATATATCTATACTCATATTTCACACACTAATAATACTTTATTAATTTGTGGAAAATTAAAGAACAAGCCTTCAGAGATTCTTCCTGTAAGAGAGGAATAATATGTGTCACACAGAAGACATAGCAACAAAGCAAATGAGTCTCAGAAAGATTTCTTTTGAAGAAAAGGTGCACAAAGCTCAAACTTGACCAGCTACCCACTGGGCCAGGTTGTAATCTGTCTCTTAATCCTAATGAAGGTAATTGGTAGCTACACTTGCCATCTAGCCTTCAGGCTCAAGACTAAACACACCTGAGCCCAACTCTGTTGCTATTCAAATTTAGACATCCACTACCAAGGCTAAAACATCCTGTAGCAGCCAAGCTTAGTCATATAATAAAGACAGTTTTGAGCATTCTAACCTTCATTAAAGATGGAGTGGAGCCATTTTTATGGGCCCTGAGAGTTCTCCAAGTGATGCTTAACAAGTAGGATAAAATAGCAACAATTATCAAGATAATGTCTTCAGAAAAACAGTTGGAATCACATACATTTTATCCAGGGATAAGGGAGTCAGAGGCAGGCAGATCTCTGAGTTCCAAGGTCTTTTGGAGCAAAGTAACTTTATTTAATAAATAAATGAGTTTATTTTAAAATTAGCTGTAGGAGATGGAAGGTGTAGATCATGATAGAGAGCTAGTAAAGAGGGATAGATAAATGACAGATGCAAGCACATCTATAATATCTTCATGGCATCAAAGTACTGGCACATAAAATAATCTGAACTTGTATTTAAATGGAAACCTTTATTGAGTTTATGATTACAACAGAGATATCTACAAAAACAATTAAAATAAGTCCAAGACAGTGGTATATAAAACACACAAGTAGCAGCTTTTCATTAAGAAGTATTAACAAGTTAAACAATATAAAACACTATATAGACTCCCAGGATTGTTCCTGTAGGCTAAAATGTAGATAAAAGTAATTAGAATTTTGTATGGCATTCTTTCCTGTAATACTAACATTCATCAGGCTGAGGTACGAGGATCAATTTCAGGGAAAACATGGTATATATAATGAGACTCCAATAGGCACCAAGATTTGAAAAAAATTATGATAATCTGACATTGAACAAGTGAGTAAAGTGCCCAATTCTTCTCCCATTAAGCCTGATATTTAAAGCTATCCACTTGTCAGGTCTTAGATTTAGCACTAGGGAGAGGATTAGCCATACCAGCTGTAGCTTCTGTTTTCTGGGCTAAGGCAACCAGAACTGCAGTCTAATATACTATCTAGTAGTGTCAGTAAAGAACAAAACACCTAGTAAACAGCAGTCCCATGGTAGTGAGGGACAAAGGATTAGCTTAAAGCTGGCCAGGCATTCCTATCCTGAGTCAAGTCTTTGTTATCTACCCAGTAGTTTCACTGAACTAACTCCTCAGGACATAGACCATTCTCTTCTAAATGTTATATCAAGGAATTCCCTTTGCTCTGTAGGTTGCTGTTGGATGTATTCCAGAGTCCTACTGTGGACCACATTTAACCTAGAGGATATTTTCACATGAAATACATTTCAAAACATTTCTTTCAAAAACACTGTATTATTTGAAGCACTACTGATTATATTTTTGCTTTTCAAAAAGTGTTTTAGCCTTTAACCCAGCATTTGGGAGGCAGATCACTTTGAGTTCAAGGCGACCCTAGTCTCAAGAGGGAGTTCCAGGACAGACTTGAGTTATCACTAGGACCCACATGTCGTAAGCCCACAGAATGGGAAAAAATGTTCACTAACCCCACATCTGACATAGGGTTGATCTCCAAAATTTACAAAGAACTCAAGAAGCAAGTCTCCAAAACATCAAAGGATCCAATTAAAAAGTGGTCTGCAGAACTAAATAGAGAATTTTCAAGAGAGTAGTCTAAAATGGATAAGAGGCACTTGAGAAAGTGCTCAACATCCTTAGCCAACTGGGAAGTGCAAATCAAAACAATCTGAGATACCATCTAACTCCTGTCAGAATGGTTAAATCAAAAACACCAATGACAATTTACGCTGGAGAGGATGTGGTGAAAGGGAAAACTCCTCCACTTCTGGTGGGAGTGACAACTGGATCAGCCACTTCTGAAATCAGTATGGAGATTCCTCAGAAAAATGGGAATAAACCTACCACAAGACCCAGCAACTCCACTCTTAGGCATATATCCAAAATATGCCCTTTCATACAACAAGGATGTCTGTTCCACTATGTTCTTAGCAGCATTATTTGTAATATCCAGAACTTGGAAGCATCCTAGATGCCCCTCAACCAAAGAGTGGATAGAGAAAATGTTGTATATTTGCATAACGGAGTACTATTCAGCAGAATAAAAACATTCTACATGAGCAAAAATCACAATCAAAGGAGACAAAGGAGCCCAAATCAAATATGGAATACAAAATTGATAGAACTACACCTGTGAGTAGGAAGAGAAAAGGAAAGAATAATATAAATTGAATGAGGAAAACAAAATTCATAACAATACTATTGGGAGTATAATGATAATTTACTGACAAGTTGATGACACAGAAGGAGTTGACTCAATTAACTGTACAGTCAAAGGATTAAAGCAATTGTGGAGTGACAGAAGATATCAGAGATCCAACCTAATGCTGAGGCTCTGATAAAAAGAGTCCCCAAAGTGGCAAAGACAGAAATCTTTGATACACCACACATAAAAATCTTCCTCAAAAAATGAAAGAATTTAAGAGAAGTGGGCCTAGAGCCATAGTTTCGTAATCCTAGATCTTTAGGAAACTTGGGAGGGAAAACAAATATTTAAGGGCAATCTGTGTAATATAGCAAGATCCTGCTGCATAGTGAAATGAATAAAACAGAGGTGGGAAGAGAGGTCAGTGGGAGACTACTTGTCGGGATGTACGAGGCCGTGGGTTCAATCTACAGCAATGGCAATAAAGATGATGATGATAAACCTGAAAGATAGTATCTGCATAAAAACACAAAAATTGGATAGAGCATAAATGTTTTCCCTATATAGTATCGAGTATCGTTATAGAGGTTGACGAATGTCTTGTGTTATCTGTAAACCAGAAGCTTGGCAACCAGCAAGCTCCAGTAATCCTATAGTCCCAACCCATTCCATATTGGCATTATCATTTACCTGTAGACACACTGAACAATTAACAAGGATTCTGTGGATTCATACTCAGGTTTGGAGTAATATTATTCTAATATTTAATGAAGTAATATCTTGATGTTGTTTCTGTCTTATATCAATGGCTCTTTGATATAATACAGAAAGTCTGAAGTGCATTTTAACAATATGCTTGGGTTTAAAGCAGGAGAGCCAATCAAAATCCAAAGCCAGCAATAATTAGATGAATTGGGACTCAGGCATATTAAGAAGTGGAGGAAATAGAAATTATAATAACACAATACAGAGATGTAGACATTGGTAACACATCGCATTATTGCATGTTTGGTGGTCCTCTGAGTAGCTATCCTTTCTTCTTTAGGTATCCATATACCTAGGATTTTTTTGCTGTTCATAACTAATTGTCCTGTAAAGACACAAACAGAATACTTCTCTTTCCTTTTTTGACGTCTCCATATACTTAGCAGACCTTGTAGATGAGCTGTCATCCTTCCTGAGGCGTTTTCTGTTCTGATCGAATCTTAATTAATTTAGATGGGATCCAAAGGTTTTCTTCTCCTGTGTCTAAGATGCCATTAATTACCATATTATTTACTTTTACTGGTAGCTTGGGTCTATGATATTGTATAGAAGTTTACCAAAATATATGTTTTGTATCTCCTCCTGATGTACTTGATTCATCCTCTGAAGCAAATGTATTATCCAGCGCCGTATTATTTACAATGGGCAGTGGATCTTCTAATTGTCCTGGGAGAGGCTGTCCTCCACTGTCACTGGGAACGACTGGATAATCTTTCTTTTTGGGGCTCGGTTGAGCCCCTGATCCCCGTTTTTTGGCTTTAAAGATCTACCTTGTCTATCTGTTGTGGATCTGCATTCATTTGTCCAATGCCGGCCTTTTCCAAACCTCCTGCAGAGACCAGGAGGTTGAGGCCTTCTGTTTGACACATTCCTGGTAGAAGTATTATTCCTAGGAATGTGTTGTCTACAGTTCCTACTCAGATGTCCCATTTTACCACAATTAAAACATCTAAAGTTTTGATGTCTTTTGAAACTTCTAGAGATTGCTTCCCCAACCCAATTTGGTATCTCCTCTTGGGTAGGCCATATATCATCCTGATTCCTCCTAAATACTTCAGAAATGGCTTCTCCTATCCAAATTCCTGCCTCTGGATTGTCATACTCAACATTAGTTGTATATAAGACCCATTCCTCCAATGGTGCTGATCTTACCTTTAATGGCCACAGTATCTGTTTGTAATGTGGGTTTGCATTCTCATAAGCCAACGATTCTGTAAGAAGTCGCCTAATATTAGGATCAGTTATTTGTAAATCTACTGCTCTGGATAATCTTTGTAAGAATTCTGAGAATCTTTCTCTCGGACCCTGTATCACTTTTGAATATGATTCAACTCTTTCCCCTGGTTCACGAACCTTACCCAAAGCATTTAGTGCTGCTGTTTTGCATAAATCAAATGTACGCTCATCATAACCAGCTTGGACCTGCGGGTCAGAAAATTGCTTCTCCCCCATAATCTTACTTTCCGAAGCATCAAATCCATCCCTCAAACCTTGAAGTTCAATGGCCTTGGCTTCCTGTTTCCACAAAGCTTTCCACTGTATTTGAGAAGACTGGTCCAACACTGCAGATATTAAATCATTCCAATCTGAGGGAGTTATCTTATTGGTCATAGCCCATGTACTTAGTAAGGGCTGTGGACCCCAAAAGTCATTATCGCATTTTTAATGGATTTCATATCTTTCATGGGAATAGGTTCCCATTTCTGTGTAGTGGAACCAGATTGGTTCCTCCGTGATGATGACCTTTCTACTACAGTTACTGGAAAGGCCACCTTAGGATGTCTAGTAGCCGTATTTCGTTTATTTCCTAGTGGCCTAGCATCCATTGACTCAACTTCTGATATTTCAGAGGATGTATCTTCTAAAGATTGAAATTTTGCATCCATGTCATCCTTTAGGTCTCAGATTTCTTGCATTAAAAATTGTTCCAATTCCTTGGACTGTTCATTGAGGTCTTCTATTTCCTCCACTAAAAATTGTCCCAAGTCCTCAGATTGTTCATTAAGGTCTTGGATTTTCTGCATTAAAGATAGTTTTAACTCTTTGGATTGTTCAGTTAAATGAGATTCCAAGCTTTTCATATCATCCTCCCTAAAAACTCTAAAGGCATCTATTTTTCCTTCCAGAAAACACATTCGATCCGCTAGATTGCCATTATTATCAGACATAGATTGAATCGACCCTGCTAATTTTGAAAATTCCTCCTGGTTAGATTCCATCTTAGCCATAAATGTAGTGGACATCGAATTGAATGTGTCTCGAAGGTTGTCCTGGTCAAATTTAACCAAATCCCCTTGTTCCTGAATTTTTAACTCTATCTTTTGAATTGACTCTGCTAATTTGGAAAGTTCCACCTGATTAGACTCAGTCTTAACCATAAATGAAGTAGACATTGAATTAAATGTAACCAAATCCACTTGTTCCTGGATTTTTGACTCTAATTTTCGAAACATTAGCTCATGTTTCTTCCAAGTGATTATATGTATTAATACACTAATCACAAGCATGACACACATATACGTATGAAAAATATCATAATTGTCTTTTACTGCATAATCCATATTGGTAATGAAATCTCTAAAATCCTGCAGTGTTAAATTACTTGCCATGTTATAATTGGATGTTCTTACCATCAATCGGTGATTCCTAAATTGGAAAATTTCACCTCCTTTATTTTCTCAAATTAAAATACCTGTAGTTACCTGCTTGGCCAGCAGATGGCGGAGGTGTACTGCCAAACGCTACCTCTCTGCGGAAAATCGGATTCTCCCCAAGGAACCAGTGAAAACTTAATGAACAGATTCGGGCAGGCAGATTCACCGCACAGCAGTGGAGCTTGCAATGGCTCTGGTAGCTGCTGAGGCAGTGCAATGTAGAATTAATCAGGCACGAGAGTCCCTGGTTCTGCGTGGCTTGGCAGGCGGCAGCAGGGGGGAAGGAGCGGGCAACCGATGGCCGAGGTGCCCGCGGCTGGGACGAGCGGCTTTCTGCAGCTGCCAGTTGCAGCCGCTCCTAACGCTGAGGCAGGCTGTGAGCAGCACGTGTAGCATTGCCGGGTGGGCGGCAGAGGGGTGAGAGTCCCCGGTTCTGAGCGGCTTGGCAGGTGGCAGCGGCAGCGGTGGCGGGAGCACAGAGCAGCGGTGTCCGGGGGCGCTCAGGGGCCCCGAGGAACAATGGCGCTGGGCCCGTGGGGTGCGCTGCTGCTGCCTCAGCTGCTGCTGCTGGGCACACTGCAGGTGCCGGCGGCAGGGACGCCCAGTGGTCACGCGCAGCGGCTGACTGTGTCCATGCAGGGTACATGCAGCGGTAGACTGCTGCGGTGTCCACAAACTGGCGAACAGCACACGTGGGAAGAGTGGTGGAGCTCCGAACTCAGCCGAGACCGTGGCAATGTAGCCTCCGAGGCCTCGCGGCGGGAGCGAAGCCCACTGAGGTGCCAATTGGCACTCACCTTGGAGGATGCCGATTTCAGGTGTTTTCCAAGGTGTGGGCTGTAATTCCATTCCACTTCTGTCACCAGATATAACGATACTGGATACTATATAGGGAAAACAATATATTTATTTACCAGAGAGAGAGAGTCTCACTGACCAGGAGTCAGAAGCGTGGCTGGCTTAAAGCAGAAAAAAAGGGGAGCCCTTTTCCTTTCACTTCCTTTTATCTCTACCTTGACCACGCCCTGTTGGGCGGATAGCTTTGTGGCATTCACTCCTACAAACCTCCCTTTGCCTCTGTATGTATGGTCAAATACATGAATCCCCACCACATACACAAACATACACTCAGTAGGCAAGCCATATGAGTATGGCTTACATAGTGAGTTCCAGGCCAGCCAATGATACAGAGTAAGAGCCTGTCTCAAAAACAAAAAATCAAAAAACAAACCCAAGCAACCAACCAACCAAACAAACAAACAAAAAAACCAACACAGAAAAACAAAAAACAATCAAAAACCAAAAACAAAAGTAGACAGGAATAGACATTTGAGGGGCTGTTGCAACCCTGTGGAGTTACACGGGAAAGCTTCATAGCAAAGTTTTGTTTGTTCTTCTGGTTCTTTCTCTGTGGCTTTGGAGGCTATCCAGGAACTAGCTCTGTGGATCAGGCTGGTCTCATACTCACAGAGCATTGCCTGCCTCTGCTGACCCATTGCTGGGATTAAAGGTGTGGGTCACCATTGAGCGGCTCCCCAACAGAGTTGTAAACTCAGCTAAACATGTTCTTACAGAACCAGAACAAGACACCTGTATAGGTATTTGCATCAAACATAGTAGCTGCTCATGCAAAGAACCTGCAGAAGTCTGGCTGTGGTGACACACACCATTAATCCCAGCATTCGGGAAGCAGAGGCAGGTGGATCTCTGTAAATTCCAGACTAGCCTGGTCTTCAAGAGCTAGTTCCAGGACACCCTCCAAATCCATAGAGAAACCCTGCCTTAAAACTCCCCCACCCCCCAAAAATAAAAAATAACAAAAAGAGAAACAAAGCAAAAAATGTGCAGCAAGCATGACATACACCCCCAGGAAAACAAATCACTACAATTGAATCAGTTAAAATCTGTCACAGGAAATGCTGCCCCTCTGACCTAACTGAAATAAGCCATAGGGTCACTTGAAGTTCAGTCAGGCTTGTAACAGCAGAACTCAAGATACCTGTGATGGCTATTCTTGGTTGTGAACTTGACTGTCTCTGGAATGAATTACTATCCAGAAATGGAGGGCACACATGTGATCCAGGTTTTGAGACTAAAAGACACTGACTGTTTGTTTGATTTTGTTTTTGGAGATAGGGTTTCTCTGTTTAACAGCCCTCGCTGTGCTGGAACTCACTCTGTAGAGCAGGATGCCCTTGAATTTACAGAGATCTGCATGCCTCTTCCTGGATTAAACGTGTGTGCCTCCACCCAACAAGACACTGTCATTTGATCCAAATTTTGAAGTGAAAAAACACATCCCTTTAACTCAGATCTGGGCTACACCTTTTGTTGCAAGCCTATAAAAGGACAGTGAAAGAAAACATATTCATTCTTTGCCTGCTTGCCCTCTGCTTGTCAGCATAAGCATTCCTTCGCTGGTATTGGAGCCAGTGATTCCAGCATATACAGAAGACCAGATAAGAAAAACCGCCTTGTGGGATTGACTGAATAACTACAGGGTTCTTGAACTTCCATTCACATGTAGCCATTGTTGAACCATAACCTGTAAGTCTTTGCAGTGTTTTCATATATATGTATATATCCTATATTCATATGTATTCATTCTATAAGTTTTGTGACTCTTAAGAACCCTAATGTGGTATTTTAGGATTCTTCAAAGCCTCTGAGTAGTCAGACTGGCTGCTGTTATTGATAGTCCTTCAATCAAGGCAACTCTGCTGCAGGAAGGGATGAAGGACTGTCAATTCTTATCATTATCAAAAGCAGTCATTTAGTTCTTAGTACTATTTAACTCAGAATACAGTACTCCTATCCCATGGTCCCTAACAAGAGGTGATTCCCCTCTAAGGTCTCCCAGTTGAAGCTTTTGTTTATGCATTATCATTAATGTAAATGAGGCAAAAATAGAGAGAAGGCAAACTCAAGAGTGAAGAAAGATAATCCAGTGTGAACGACATTTGAACAACTGTTCTCACTGCATGTGAAATGTTTCCTATTGCTTATGTAAATTACGCTGCATGGAGCTCTGAATGTTGCACACATTGCATTTTTCAATCCATTTTCTTGTTGTTCAGTGTTTTTATTCTAGTTCACATCTAGTATGATTCAAGTTTCCAAGACCAAAAGTAAAATAGAATGTGTACATTGTTGATAGGGATGGTTGGTTGTGTGCAGTAGAATATATTAGTTGTTGTTTTATTGTTGTTTGAGACAGGATTTCATTATTTAGCCTAGGGGAAACTAGAGTTGGCAACCCCCCTGTCATGCCCTCCTGGGTAATGAGGTAACCATGCATACATTTGATTTATAATGTGTATATAGCTTTTATAAATATTACTGAGGAATTCTTATGGTAGGTGGGCTAACTTGTAATCCCACGAGCATTCTCTGAATGATCTTCCCAACACCTATGATTTATGTTTCCTATTTACCTACATTATCTGAGTATCATAGTCAAAACAAAGAAACAAAAAATAAACAAAAACAAAAAAAACAAGTGGGGAAAAAGATAGAATGAAAATTTTCTAAGATGTAGCACTAGATGTTGATATTAAAAATATTTGTGTTAGGGGTATATAAAGAATTAGTGCCTTAATCATTAGCAAAAGAACATAGATCTACAGGTTAATTATAACAAATTTATGTAGAAAAAATACAGATATTAATTTTAGCCAGACTATAGTGGTGCACACCTTTAATCCCAGCACTCAGGAGGCAGAGGCAATTGGATCATTGAGTTGAGGCCAGCCTGATCCACTGAGTGAGTTCTAGGACAATCAGGGCTAAACAGAGAATATGTATATAATTCTAAATTGGGGTAAAGGAAAATAAACCAAGGGCCTCAGAAGGGATGTGATATTAGCATGAATTATCAGAAATAACGAGAAATTTCTATTTACAATAGAACACCTTCTGTTTCAATACCTATGTATTGTATTAAAACATCTATTTGTGTTATTTCTGTAAAACACATAGTTTATGTGTTGGATATTTATTGATAAAATATTTTACTTTTTTTTTGGAGGGGGCATTTCTGAGGCAGGGTTTCTCTTGGCTTTGGAGGCTGTCCTGGAACTAGCTTGTGCAGACCATGCTAATCTTCTAACTCACAGAAATTTGCCTGCCTCAGCCTCCCTACTGCTGGCATTAAAGGCATGCACCACCACTGCCTGGCTCAACATTTTAATTTTTAGTTTTACATTTTTTTATTGAGAATGGGTTTCATTTTGTAACTTTGGCTGTCAAAGTATTTACTCTGTAGATTAAGCTATTCTCAATTTAGAAATCTGCCCGATTTTGCCTCCCCATTGCTGGGAATAAAGAATTGTACCTCCTGGCCCAACCCTGATGAATGGTTAAATAATCTCTAATGAGTAATAATCCCATACAAAAGTTGTTGGGCTTGGTGTGGCCAAGCACACATTTAATCCCAGTACAGGGACATCTGAGACTGAAACATCCCTGTCAGTTCCAGACCAGCTTGATTTCCATAGTTACAACTTGCCAAAAAATGTGTGAAGCTGGCGTTGGTGTTGCACACCTCAATCCCAGCACTCAGGAAGCAGAGTGAGTTCAAGTATATCCTCCAAACCAATACAGAGAAACACTGTATGAAAATTAAAAAAAAGTGTGAACATTTATTCATATAGAAACGTCTATTTCAAATTTTATAGAAAGTATGTGGAAATATTCTACTATTGAGAAAAATGAATATATTTAAAATGTTGCTTTGAAACGGTTGGTGAGATAATGGGTATGCTAGTTAGTGGTGTCTTCATACACAGATCAGAACATACAATTGTTCCTTATAAACAACCTTTTATTGTTATGTTTTCGACACAAGAATTCTCTTTGAAATAGTCTCATTAATCATGGAAATGGGTTTGTATACAGGCTGCACACCAACTCATAGAGCTCATGTTGCCTATGCCTCTCAAGTGCTGGGATCTAAGTCATGTGCCACCTCCAGTTTATAAGGAATTTTTCCCCAAGGCAAGGTTTCTCTGTGGCTTTGGAGGCTGTCCTGGCTCTAGCTCTTGTAGACCAAGCTGGCCTCAAATTCACAAAGATCTCCCTGCCTCAGCCTATGGAGTGCTGGGATTAAAGCCGTGTACCACCAACACCTGACATTTATAAGGTTTTTGTAAAGTAATCTTTGAGTTTCAATATAATGAAACACTATTGTCACCTCATGTATATAAACAGGGTCAATTTTTGCTCTTAAATAAACACTTAAGGATCAAATTCCATGGATATGAAACAGGAACTCCCACAGATTGTTAATTGATCACTTTATGCACAACCGTATAATCTACTACCCAGTTTATTTGTGGTTGGATTATCCACCAACTGATTTATTCCCTAGCAATTTTGCCATTGTTTGGTTTATCTATAGGTTGGATTGTCTGGTAATTTGATTATGCATCTCTATTTCTATACAAAAGGAACATTAGAAGACAAAGACACTGCCATTTCCAGCAACCCAGAACTTGTCTGCATCTCTGTAGTGAAGCATTTAGGACAAGCTCTGCAACCATGCAAGGATCTTCAGGAAACTCACTAACAAGCCAGTCTTTGATAGTGAGTACTTCATTCATCCTAATGGTTTATTGTTCTTTCTTGTCCTTTTTCTTTACATTTAACTCTCCTTAATTTAATGAAAAGTTGTACTTGACACAAACTCATGTCCCATGGAAAGCTGCAAAGTACTTGTTTAAATTTTTGCAAGAAATTTAAAATGTACTTCATCAGCCCATGTCAAGGCATTATACTGTGAAATGCATTCATGGATGATTTTTGTCCTTGCATGAGTGATCTTGTGTGAATTTAGATGGTGTATTTCTGTACTCGTAATAACTGCATGTCACTGGGGGTAGGTTTGGAACATAAGCATGCAGTGACTATAAGAAAGACAAGTTAAGAGTACCATTCTTAAAGGGAGAAGGAGGGAATCTGTGTGTATCTGGTTTAATAGAGACCCCTGGATTCCTATCCTTAATAGCCATATGAGTTAGATGTCCCAGAAGCCTGCTAACTGGATCCTTTCTTGCAGCAAAATTAGGGATCTAGCCAAAATTCAAATTCTGGGCCCTACTCTAGAGGTTTTTGTTTTAGAAGCATTCACAGATGACTTTAGGTGAATCACTGATTCGAGACCAGTTTCTTCAGAGAAAAGGGAAGGTAGAAGATCCATGAACAGAGAAAATTCAGCATAGCTAGTAGTAGATTCCATCCTCTGTGTTGTTTACATTTAGTTTGTTTTCAAAGGGAAGGCTCAAAATAAGTATGATACCCCAGGAATTACTGAACAAGAGGGCCCGGATTGCAGAGAAGAAGGTCAAGGCCAAACGCCGACTTCGGGCAACTCCTGTGACTCCTGTGAGGATCACCAGTTGCATCTTCCCAAGGCCTGTGACTAGAATAAATTCCCATCCTGAGAATATCACCTTACCTCGGAATAAGTCTGAAGAGTATCTGGAGAAACCCCGGCACATCTGTGCATTCAGGAGACTGCTGGGACATCTAGTTGAAGAAAGTAAACAGGAGCTAGAATGCCCATTGGATCTTACAAACACTGTAAGAGGAACTGAATTGGGATCGCAGGCTGAAGCCAAAGGTCAAAGCGGAGTTAATAATCTGCACTACTCCCCACTCTTTCCCTCTGTCCCACCCTCCTCTTCCTTTAGTCAAGGGGCTATAATGCCAGTCGCCCTAACGTTGTTGCCATCTTTGTGCAGTCAAGAGGTAACTAGTAAAGACATTCGCCGACAAGCACAGAAGGTTAACAGAGCAAGGAAAAGACTGGCACAGGCCTTGGAGGCAGACATGCTTGCCAGGCAGGAAGAGAACATGGCAGAATGGAGTGTACTTGCTTATTCTAAAACTAAGTGAAAACAAGTCTAAACAACCACAAACAGGAAAGCATGAGTGTGCTGGAGTGTACAAGTTCTCCATGAGGAAACTTTGTTTACATTTATGTCTCTTTTGCTTTTCAAGATAAGGATTCTCTGGCTGTTTTGGAGTCTGTCCTGGAACTCATGGAGGCCAAGGTGACCTTGAAATCACAGAGATCCTCCTGCCTCTGCCTCACAAATGCTGAGAATAAAAGCTAATGCTTTTTTTGAAAAGCAAAATTATAACCAGTAGTGCTTTGTATAATATAGTTTTGGTTTCAATAGAAATGTTCTAAAATAAATTTCATGTGAAAATATCCCCTCGGTCAACTATGGTCCACAGTAGGACTCTGGAATAGATCCTCCATCAACCTACAGAGCAAAGGGAATTGCTTGATTAACATTTAGATGAGAAGTGTCTCTGTCTTTGAGCAGTTTGTTCAGTGAAGCTCCTGGGTTGATAACAAAGCCTTAACTCAGGATAGGCAGGCCTGGCCAGCTTGAATCTAATCCTTTGCCCTCCCTACCATGGGCCTGCGTCTTACTAAGTTTATAGTTCCTTACTGACACTACTAGACAGCATATAAGACTGGAATTCTGGTTGCCATCGCCCTGGAAATAGAGAAGCTGCAGCTGTTATGGCTAATCCCCTTTCTAGAACTATGTCTATGACCTAACAAATAGATAGTTTTATAATATCAGGCTTAATGGGAGAAGAAATTTCAGGTTATCATATTTTTTTCAAAATTTGGTGACTATTGGACTATTAAGTATTCCCTAAATTTGATCCTCCTGTCTCAGCCTGATGAATGTTAGGACTATAGGAAAGCTTGCCATACCAAACTATAATTATTGTTATCCACTTTTCAGCCTACAGGAATAATTTTGTCTGGGAGGCTATTTAGTGTTTTATATTAAGTGCTTAACTTAATACTTGTTAATGGAAAGCTGCTCCATGTGTGTTTTATATACCACTGTCTTGGACTTATTTTGATTGTTTTAGTTAAAATCTCTGTTGTTATCATAAACTATCAATAAAGTTTTCCATTTAAATAAAAGTTCAGAGATTCTTTTCTGCACTGGGAATTTGATGCTATAAATATAATCTAGATGTGGTTGTATCTTTCATTTATGTTTCCCTTTATACTAGGTTTCTATTACGATCTGAACCTTCCATCTAATATAGATAATTTAAATTAAATACATTTTTAATAAATAAAGTATCACAAGGTAATTTACATGTGAGGATATGATGCTGCTGGGCATGGAAGCACACATCTTTGATTCCATCAGAAGTAAACTTTTATTTTGGAGACAGGATTTCTTTATATATTTCTGGAACTCAGTCTGTTCCAAGTGTCTTTGGAACATAGAGATCTGCCTGCCTCTTACTCCCTTATGCTGGTATAAAAAGAATGTGCCCCAACTTTTGGCCTGAAGACATTATCTTGATAATACTCCTACTGTTACCCTGATTCCTAAGCATCACTAGGTGAACTGTTGGGGCCCATAATGATGGCTCTATTACATCTTTACTAAAAGTCAGAATGCTCAAAACTGTCTTTATTATAAGACTAAACATGGCAGCTACAGGAAGTTTTAGCCTTGGTAGAGGCTAAATGCAATATTCTTAATCTGAATAACAACACAGTTGGGCTCAGGCTTGTTTACTCTTGACCCTGAAGGATGGATTGCAGGTTTGGTTGCCAAATACCATGTGTAGGGTTAAGCGACAGATTCCATCCTGGCCCAGTGGGCTGCTAGTCAAGTTTGAGCTTTGTGTACCTTTTTTTCAAAAGAATTGTCTCTGAGACACTTTTGCTTTGCTGCTGTGTCTTCTGTGTGCAACAGATTATTCATCTTTAACAGGAAGGATCTCTGAAGGCTTGTTCTTTAATTTTCCTTTATTTTAACAAAAGTATTTTTAGAGTGTGTGAAGTATGTGTATAGGTGTATGTGTGCCAAGGTGGACAGGTAAAGGTCAGAGGAAGAGTGTGGGTAGGCAGTTTTCTTTTGTCATGGGTTCTGTGGCTCAAACTGGTCATCAGGACTGCAAAGGAAGGGCTCTTACCTACGAAGACATCTTTCTAAACCTGACCAATTCTCCCACTATTTCCTGACCCCTGATAGTGAATAATTTAACCACTGAAATCACAAGCAACCCAAATGTCTATTGAGTTTGCTTAGGTGAGAATGGCCTTTTCTTTTATTTCATTAGATTACATAGCCACCACTCCAGGAAGAACAATGAGATACATTAACTCAATCTTTCCATTTCCCACTTGAAGTGATGATCCCATATCTACCATAGTCTCACAAGCTAAGCTTCCAGGGGACTCTTTCATGTCATGTTTAAGTCTTCTCTAATTCAACCAGTTCAGATGCAATTTTCTGTACCAGACCACTAAGACACCCTTCTGCATGCCAATAAATATTATCTTCTATATTAAGGGTCAGATTTGAAGGTTATCTGCTGTTATTTCTAGTTTGCTTTTTCCTTGCTGTTAAATTCTTCCCATGTGTACCAACTTCTCTGATCTCAGGGAGGCTTCTTTGGCACAGGTCTAGTTAGTAGTTGTCTTTCCCTGGCACCCTGTCATCTGTAACAGCAAGCCACTCATGTATTTCATCCCCTCTGTTTCAACAATCTCCTGCTAAGCAGGAGTACTAGTGATCAGAAGAACAGGATCATTACTTGGACAAGTTCAGTATGGGCAGGCAGTGGAATCTGTTATCTTTCACCACTCACACAAAGGGGCAAATTGCTATAAGCTGCTTACCATCTTGTTCCACAGTGCCACTTTTGGGAATGGTTGTATGTTCTCTAGTCCAGTGGCATTTTTACTAGTACATGCTTACTCTAGTAGCAAAATCCAGTAAGGTGTGCCACCCCACCCCATGCAGATAAAGACTGTCCTAATTTAACTGTCAACTTTACAATCTCAACAGTCATCAGACATGAGAGCCTGCATTGAGGACTTGCATAAATCAAGCTGTCCCTTGGGAAATGTTTCAATTGGTGGAGAAGGGCCTAGGGTAATTTGAAAGGCAGGTAGGCTTTAGTTATATATGCTAGTTTAGCATGATGCCATAATCAAGGCAGATAGTGAATCATTTCTCTAATGTTTCAGCCTAGATTTCTTACCCTAACTTCCCTCAATAATAGGCTGAAAGATAAAATACATCATGTCCTCCTTTAAGAAACTTGACTTCTCAGCCTAGATACATGGGCTAGTGCTTAGGTCCTGCCCCTAAAGCCTTCACAGATTTTGGTGATCCCTCATGGAAAACCACACCGTTCCTGGGGAGTGGATTTGGGATTGGATGTGGGGATCAAAGGGTGTTATTGGAGGATGGGATTGAACAGGAACTGGGATTGATATGTAAAATAAGATTGTTTCTAATTTAAATAAAATTCATTAATAAATGAACAAATCAAAAAAATCCACCACCACCCCACCACAAAATAAGCTTTTTGTTTTATCACAGCAGCAGTTCAGTCACTTTGGACTTTTTCCAAAAGATTCTCTACTCTTTCAGATGGCTCAGTCCTGGTTGCATGTCTTAGCATCCATATCAGACACCATAGATAATTTGTATACCTGATGTAAAGTATTTCAAGTTATCTTAGGATCAATAAAGCATTTTCTCAGTAATTTCTCATTACCATTCATATCCACCTGTTGTGTACTCTTTTGTGCACAGAGAGGTAGGAGTTACTGGTAAAAGATTTCCCACAATCATTACAACCATAGGGTTTTTGCCCACTGTGAGTCATTAAGTGTTTCCTCACAGCTGAGAGTTTATTAAAACTGTTCCTCAGTGACTGCACTCATAAGGTTTTTCTCCATTGTTTATTCTCCTGTGCACAGTTAAAGAAAAGCTATTGCTGAAGCACTTCCCACACTCAGTAAAATCATAGTGCTTCTCAACAGTGTGAGTTCTCAAGTGTTGGGTTAGATACGAACTCTTCCTGAAGGTTTTCCCACAATCCTGGCATTCAAAGGGTTTTTCTCCAGTGTGAATGCTATTATGTCCAGTGAGAAAGGAACTTGTACTGAAGGCCTTTCCACACTGAGTACATTCATGTTGATTCTCACACCATGTATGAATTCCCTTGTAGCTATTGAGGTTACAACTGGTACAGAAGAGAGGAAAATACTGGTTGCATTCATAGGGCTTTTACCCAGGGTGAATTCTTACAAAATGTCTCAGGGATGAGGGGGTCACTAAATGTTTTCCCACAGTGATTGCATTCAAATGGTTTCTCCTTGTTATGGATTCTTCTGTGCACAGTAAGATAAGATTTAATACAGAAGCATTTTCCAAACTGAATACAGTCATAGGGCTTTTCTCCAGTATGAACTCTCCTATGCTGAGTAAGGTTAGATTTCATGCTGAAGACTTTAAAACATTGATTACATTCATTAACTTTCATTCCATGATGATCTCCTTCCTGTTAATTATGACATAAATTATAATTTATAACATTAATGACATATTATGTTAAAATAAGTTTGCCTTTCCCAGAAAATCTATGACATAAAACAATTTGTCTATTTCAGTACAGATATATGACTTCTGCTTAGTTTGAGCTTGTTCAAGTTCACAGCCATTTGGCTATACATCCTTATATCTACAAACATTTTCTGATTAATTTAGGACCACTTATGTTTCAAATTCTCAACACTTAATTTAAACTTAATGAAATTAGAACTTGTGGGAACTCTCAGTGTAGAAATATGTGTGAAGATGGGTTAATTATTTTTCTAGAAAATATCATACTTTCACAGTATCTGTTGAGACATTGTACTTCCTCAAGTTTAAATGATATTGTTCATAATGACTCTCTGGGTTTTCTATCTTTTCTCACATCAACAGCTGACCTGAAGAAGGGTGATCCTGGACCCCAGACTGAGGGGCCAGCATGGGACTGATCAGGATGCCCTGAGTTTGGGTGTCAGTGAGGAGGCTTCACCAATCTATGGGGCAATGGGCAGTAAGTCAGTATTTATCCCTAGCATACCAATGTACTTTGTGTGCCCATCCCACATTGAAGGATGCTATCTCATCCTGGACACATGAGGGAGGGCCTAGGCCCTGCCCTGGATGAAATGACATATTCTGCAGATTTCCCACATGGAGGGCCTCACCCTCTATAGGGAAAGGATTGGGGAATGGGTAGGAGGCTGGGGAGATTGGTAGGCACACAGGGGAGGGGGGAGGTGGCCGGAGCTGGGATTGACATGTGAAGAAAGCTTGTTTCTAATTTAAATAAAAAAGCTGAGTGGTTTTAGTTAGCTTTTTGATTATTCTCTTAATGCTAGGGATAGAACACCCTCTCTGCCACTGTGTTCCATGAGTTCAGTCCTTGGAAACCACTCAGTTTTATTTGGTTCTATTTGGGAGCTTCAGAAAGGAGGATCCTGAAAGGGAAGCAAGCCTGTGCTTGATAATATGGATTTTGACTCAATTTTAAAAAGTTGAAGTTACTGAGCGTTGGTGGTGCATGACTTTAATCCCAGCACTTTGGAGGCAGAGGCAGGCAGATCTCTATGAGTTCAAGGCCAGCCTGGAATACAAGAACTACTTCCAGGACAGCCTCCAAAGCCACAAAGAAACCGTGTCTTGAAAAACCAAAAAGAAAAAAAGTTGAAAGTATGATTCAACTAATCTTGTAATCAGTGTTCTTTTCAGAGAAATTTTAAATGATGGATGGATATATCATTTTTATGTTATCACACTTAAAAATATTTATCAGTGTTATTCTCAAGTATTTGGAAGTTTACTCTCAAGATGTATCCTTCAAGAGAATTAGCCTCTCAAAGCATGAGCCAGAGCACTTAGCTCTGAAAACATATGTGCACAAAAAACAACAAACAGCTCAGCAGATTGCGTACAATTTGGCTTATGTAAGGTTGTTAGGATCAGAGAACATTTTTGTTAAAATTATGAGAATATTCAGAGTGATCTGTTGAGCCACATTCTAGAGAAAGGACAATATTGGTGTGAGAATAGCAACCCTCATAGAAGTTGCTATGTGTGCAAGTTTAGGTTCCAGATATTTCAAAGAATGCTTATGAGACAGGCAATGTCTTTACTGAGGCTTGTGTGTGTAGAAACAGTAGCCAAATAAAAGTGCAAATGTGATCATGACAAGCTTGTTTGAAACCAATGGAAGAGATTCAACTCTGACTTCCAGTGAAAAGTCCTAGAGAACTATATAAATCAATCATATATTATAGATACATGTCCAAACCATAAGAATACCACAGTTGGATGTCTACGGAGTTCAGTGTCTTGTCTCCTGTTTTCCTCTCATTTGCATGTAAGTGATGAACATCTTGGCTCTATGCAGTGAGCAGCCGCATTTAGGGGATCTGCATTGGGGAAGTCCTTTTCTTTTTTGTCATTCTGTTCTTGTCTTATTATCCCATTTCCCACCAGGATTTTCCCTCTCTCTCTCTCTCTCTCTCTCTCTCTCTCTCTCTCTCTCTCTCTCTCTCTCTTTCTGTGTGTGTGCATTTAAGCTTCTTCTGCCTGGTGCTTATTTCACACACACACACACACACACACACACACACACACACACACGAGAATCATCACGTTATAGCATTTGTTTTCCTAGAATTTGATATATACACCGTGCTGCCCCTGAATTTACAGAAACATATCTCCCTGGTTCTGGGGAATAAAGCAGTATATCACCTTGGCCCACTTCAATCCCTCATTTTTTCAGGTAAGCTTTGGTGTGAGGACCTGCCCTCACTATCGCTATCGCCATTAGAAGATGGCGCTGACATCTGCTGTCAGTTGGAGTTTACCGTTTAAGCTGTGCCTCACCCGTCATCTGGGGTGATGAGCAAACCACCAATCCTGGCTCTACACGTCTCACTCGGAGCTCCTAGGCTTATATAAGGGGCTGGGTTTCTTAGCTTGGGGTCTCCCTTTCAGAAGCTGATCATCTATCTCTCAAGATGTATTAAAGCTTTACTGCAGAAGGATCCGAGTGTCCTGCGTCGTTCTTGCTGGCGAGACAGTAGCGCGGGACATCTGGTGCCGAAACCCGGGAACTCTTCAACATCGCCGGCGCCGCGGGAGACCCCTCGGAAGACGGGGCGGATTCAGAACTGCAGGGACGTAAGTTCAGAGAGGTATGCTTTATCCTGAACACCCCTTTTCTCGACTTTGGCCTTAGTTTGTCATCACCGTGGGACGGGTCAGTGGAGGCTTTGGTGCTAGTCCTGTTTGTCCTTCTTCATCGTGGCTGGTACTGACAGAACGGTGCTGTCAGTCTGGTAAGTTGAGCGCCGTTTTTTAGATAAGCCGCTAGCGCGATGGGGTTGTCACAGTCAGTGGTTACTGCCCTACAGACTGTGCTAAAACAAAGAGATCTCAAAATTGCACCACGAACACTTCAAAATTTTGTGAAGGAGGTAGATAGAGTGGCACCATGGTATGCTTGTTCCGGGTCCCTCACTGTGGCCTCATGGAACAAGCTAGGTAAAGAACTAGACAGGAAGCATGCAGAAGGAGATCTCCACTTAGGTACCAAAGCCATTTGGAAGCTAGTTAAAAACTGCTTGGAGGATGAGGCCTGTCACCCTGCTATAGTAGAAAGTCAGGGAACCTTAGAGGAAGTTCAGGATAGCATGTCAGAAACTGAACGGAGTGAGAGAATGGGAGCTCGCAAAAGGAAAGACATGTCTAAGAAAAAGGCCCTCCCAAGAAGTTAAGAAAGGGGAGAGAAAGAAGGGAGTGATCATTCACCCCTAACAAATCTAAGAAAAAGAAAAAGCCAGAATCTAGGCTATACCCTACGGTAGAGCTAGAAGCCTTGGAGCTAGATAATTCCGATTCTGACACTCTGGATTCTAGCGAAGAAGGTGGTCTAGAGGAGGAGGTGGCACGGTATGAGGAAGAAAGATATCACCCTGATAGACACCGGCCGCTGAAAACAAAAATGAATGTGAGGCCACCACCTATAAATCCGGCGGGCTCACGCCCCTCGGCGCCTCCGCAGTATGAGCTTCGGCTGAATACTGGTACTGACTCCTTTTACCTTTAGAGGAACGGAGAAAAATACAAATGGCTTTTCCAGTATTCGAGAATGTGGAAGGCGGAAGAGTACATACTCCCGTAGATTACAATCAAATCAAAGAATTGGCCGAATCCGTTCGTAATTATGGGGTCAATGCTAACTTTACCACAATACAGGTAGAAAGGCTTGCTAATTTTGCCATGACTCCCACTGACTGGCAGACGACAGTGAAAGCAGTGCTTCCCAACATGGGACAATACATGGAATGGAAGGCTCTCTGGTATGATGCAGCCCAGGCGCAAGCTAGAGTTAATGCCACAGCTGAAGATGAGAATCAGAGGCAGTGGACATTTGAAATGCTGACAGGTCAGGGTCAACATGCCCTTAATCAAACCAACTACATCTGGGGCGTCTATGGTCAGGTGTCGGCCGCCGCTATTAAAGCATGGAAGGCCCTCACAAAAGGGGAGAATCCAGTGGACACCTTACAAAGATTGTCCAAGGACCCCAAGAGCCATTTTCAGACTTTGTGGCCAGAATGACCGAGGCCGCCGGTCGCATCTTTGGTGATTCAGAACAAGCTATGCCCCTGATTGAGCAACTTGTCTATGAACAAGCAACCCAGGAATGTCGAGCGGCTATCGCCCTCGCAAAAGCAAAGGTTTACAAGATTGGCTCAGAGTGTGCAGGGAGCTGGGGGACCCCTAACCAATGCAGGACTAGCTGCCGCCATTTTACAAACACACAGGCGTAGAGATTTATCTAGTCGAAAAGCTTGTTTTAATTGTGGGAAAATGGGGCACCTTAAGAAAGATTGTCAATCCCCTGAAAGAACAAGAGAACTGAAGCTTTGCCATCGTTGTGGTAAAGGTTATCATAGGGCTAGTGAGTGCAGGTCAGTCCGGGATATGAAAGGGAGGCTTCTGCCCCTATTGAAGAACCCAAGGTACCCCAATCAAAAAACGGGTCACGGGGCCCATGGTCCCAGGGCCCTCAGAAATATGGGAACCGATTTCAGAAAAGCAATCAAGAGGAAGTAGAGGCTTCCGAGGAACCCCCGGAATGGACTTGCGTGCCACTTCCGACTTCTTACTCATGCCCCAAATGAATGTTCAACCGGTCCCAGTCCATTCCCCTGGACCTTTGCCCCCTGCCACCATTGGGCTTATTCTGGGCCGTGGCTCCTTAACTTTACAGGGACTCATTATATATCCTGGGATTGTTGACCCGTATCATAAAGAGGAGATTCAAGTTCTCTGTTCTAGCCCTCGGGGTGTATTTTCTATAAAGCAGGGAGATAGAATTGCACAACTGGTGTTGCTGCCCTCCCTCGGGGATGGAGAAACCTACACTTTACAAAAAAGGGCTATGGGATCTTCTGGAAGTGATTCAGCCTATCTGGCTATACCCCTAAATGAGAGACCTACAATAAAATTGTTAATTAATGGAAAAGAATTTGAAGGGATAATGGATACGGGAGCAGACAAAAGCATTATTTCACTCCATTGGTGGCCGAAGTCTTGGCCCACTGTTGTTTCATCTCATTCTCTACAAGGTCTTGGATACCAGTCCTCTCCTGCCATCAGTGCCTCAGCCTTAACCTGGCGGAACGCTGAGGGCAAACAGGGATGTTTTACCCCCTATGTGTTGCCACTCCCTGTAAATTTATGGGGACGGGATGTGTTACAAGCCATGGGCATGACCCTAACTAATGAATACTCCCCCAGGCATCAGCCATTATGGCAAAGATGGGGTATACAAAGGGTAGAGGCTTGGGTAGGCAAGAACAAGGCAGAATAAAACCCATTACACAACATGGAAATCGGGGTAGAAAAGGACTGGGTTTTATTTAGGGGCCGTTGAGGCTTCACGACCCATACCGTGGAAAACAGAGGAGCCGTTATGGGTCTCTCAATGGCCTCTATCCTCTGAAAAATTAGAGGCTGTCACAAGATTAGTGCAAGAACAGGAACGGCTGGGGCATCTAGAGCCTTCTACCTCCCCATGGAATACACCAATTTTTGTTATTAAGAAGAAATCTGGGAAGTGGAGATTACTCCATGACCTGCGGGCCATTAACAATCAGATGCATCTTTTTGGCCCTGTTCAAAGAGGACTTCCTTTGCTTTCTGCACTTCCTCAAGATTGGAAGCTTATTATTATAGATATTAAGGATTGTTTCTTCTCTATTCCACTTTACCCACGGGATAGACCAAGGTTTGCCTTCACTATCCCTTCTCTTAATCATATGGGACCAGACAAGAGATTTCAGTGGAAGGTACTGCCGCAAGGCATGGCCAATAGCCCAACAATATGTCAGCTGTATGTGCAGGAGGCTTTGGAGCCAATTAGGAAGCAATTTACATCTTTAATCATGATCCATTATATGGACGATATTCTTATTTGTCACAAAGAGTTAGATGTTTTACAAAAGGCTTTTCCCATGCTGGTGGCTGAATTAAAACAGTGGGGATTAGAGATTGCCTCAGAAAAGGTTCAAATTGCAGATACAGGGCTCTTTTTGGGCTCAATGATTACTCCCAAAAATATAGTTCCTCAGAAAATAGAAATTCGCAAAGACCACTTACAAACATTAAATGATTTTCAGAAACTTCTGGGAGATATAAATTGGTTGAGGCCCTTTTTAAAAATTCCATCTGCTGATCTAAAACCCCTCTTCGATCTCCTGGAGGGTGAGCCTCATATCTCCTCACCCAGAAAATTTACCCCTGCTGCCCACCGAGCCTTACAGATGGTGGAAGAGGCCTTACAGGAAGCACAATTACAACGTATTGAGGAGTCACTACCTTTTAATCTGTGTGTTTTTAAGACAGCTCAATTGCCAACTGCAGTCCTGTGGCAACATGGACCATTACTTTGGATTCATCCAAATGCTTCCCCTGCTAAGATTATTGACTGGTACCCTGATGCTGTTGCACAGCTCGCTTCGCGGAATAAAAGCAGCTGTTACGCATTTTGGCAGGGATCCTGATTCCTTGATTGTGCCTTATACTGCTGCACAAGTTCAGACCTTGGCAGCCACATCTAGTGATTGGGCAGTTTTAGTTACTTCCTTTTCAGGACAAAT
Organism: Mesocricetus auratus; assembly: GCF_017639785.1. Taxonomy (NCBI): domain Eukaryota; kingdom Metazoa; phylum Chordata; class Mammalia; order Rodentia; family Cricetidae; genus Mesocricetus; species Mesocricetus auratus. The sequence continues at coordinate 31,336 of NW_024429417.1, forward strand.
TGATAATCATTTTCCAAAGCATCCAATTTTACAGTTTGCCCTAAACCAGGCTATAGTGTTTCCACAAGTGACAGCTAAAGACCCACTCCCAGATGGGACTGTGGTGTACACTGATGGATCGAAAACTGGTATGGGAGCTTATGTGGTCAAGGATAGGGTTATATCTAAACAATATAATGAAACTTCACCTCAAGTTGTAGAATGTCTGATAGTACTGGAGGTTCTTGAGGCTTTTCCAGGACCCCTCAATATTGTATCAGATTCCTCTTATGTGGTTAATGCAGTTAATCTCCTTGAGATAGCTGGAATAATAAGATCCTCCAGCAGAGTTGCTAACATCTTTCAGAAGATACAAGCTGCCTTGTTAAATAGGAGATTTCCTGTTTTCATTACCCATGTCCGAGCACATTCTGGACTCCCAGGTCCCATGTCCTTAGGGAATGACTTAGCGGACAAGGCTACAAAGCTGGTGGCCGCTGCCTTGTCTACCCACACACAAGCAGCAAAAGAATTCCATCAGCGCTTTCATGTGACGGCTGAGACCTTGCGCCGTCGTTTTGCTCTATCCAGGAAAGAGGCTAGGGAAATTGTTACTCAATGCCAGAATTGCTGCGAATTCTTACCTGCTCCCCACGTGGGAATAAACCCACGTGGCATTAGACTCATTGCAGATGTGGCAGATGGATGTTACTCATATTCCCTCTTTTGGAAGGCTTCAATATGTTCATGTTTCTGTTGACACCTGTTCTGGCGTAATGTTTGCCACGCCCCTAACAGGGGAAAAGGCCTCATATGTGATTCAACATTGCCTTGAGGCCTGGAGTGCTTGGGGAAAACCCAGAATTTTAAAAACAGACAATGGACCAGCATATACCTCTCAAAAATTCCGACAGTTTTGTCGGCAAATGGATGTTACCCATCTAACTGGCCTACCTTATAACCCTCAAGGACAGGGCATTGTGGAACGTGCCCATCGTACACTCAAATCATATCTGATTAAACAAAAGGGGAGTATTGAGGATGTTCTACCCTCGGTACCAAGAGTTGCTGTGTCCATGGCACTTTTTACCCTTAATTTCTTGAACTCTGATGCCCAAGGCCACACTGCGGCCGATCGCCACAGTTTAGAGCCTGATAGGCCAAAAGAATTTGTAAAATGGAAAGATGTGCTAACTAATCAATGGAAAGGCCCGGATCCTATTCTAATAAGATCCAGGGGAGCTGTGTGTGTTTTTCCACAGGAGGAAGAAAACCCCCTGTGGATCCCTGAAAGACTCACTCGAAGAGCTCCTTCACAACTCCAGAATAAGAAGGATGGAGGCCAAGTGGGTGATGAAGACTCTCCTACTCGGGATGATGGTTCCTAGTATGATGGGAGAGTTACGGTGGGCCATCATGTCTACCTTCCCCCTACCGATGCCAGTGATGCATAATGCCCAGGAGTTCCCTAGATTTTTCACAACTAATAGAGAGTTGGGGCTTGCCTTTTTGCCTTTAGATCCTCAGATACAGAGTTTTCAGGATGAGAGAACCTTGTCATTGGTAGGAAGCTTGTGCTTTACTGTGATTTCTTCATTAAAGGATAATTTTATTCATATGGATCCAGAAAGATCTAATGCTAATCCTTTTGAATTAATGGAAGCTGTACTGATCTTTCTCCTATGGCAATGATTGCTGGAGGATATAGTGAGAAGGGACAGATTACTTTTGATTGGAAAGGGGCATTAGGCAACAGTCTGAGTGAGGGACAGAGCTCTGGATCATCTGATTGGTCCTCCTCCAATGTTAAGTATACCCCTTTTAAGAGAACTAATTATTCAGCTGCTCCAATTTGTGTTTGGCTGCCCTTTATTTGGGTTGTGAGTAATGATACCTTAGGTAAGAATCAGAAAGAAATAAATTGCTCTGCTTAGAATTGTTTTTATGCATTATGCTGGGATGCTATTAAGCACCCTTTTGCTTTGGTAATGCGCATGCCTCGATTTGTTCCAGTTCCTGTTGAGGTGCCAAGTAGTTTGAGTTTGTTTAGGGAAAAGCGAGATTTTTGGGATCTCTGCTATTATTGTGGGCCTGATAGCTGCCGCCGCGGTTACTGCTTCGGTTACCGCCTCGGCCCTTGCACTTTCCGCCACTGTGCAGACAACTCAAACCATTAATGAACTATCAGCCACTGTGACCATGGCCCTAGATAAACAGGCCACTGCCAATTCTCAGATACAAGGAGGCCTGATGTTGGTAAACCAACAGATTAATTTGGTTCAGGAACAATTGGATATATTGTGGCAGATGGCCCAATTGGGATGTGAACAAAAGTTGCCTGGCCTTTGTGTCACTTCAGTACAATATGAGAATTTTACAAGAGCAGCTAACCTGTCAAAAGCTCTGTCTCAACATTTATTACAGAATTGGACTTTTGAGTTTGAGCAGACACTCCGTGAGTTGAGAGTGGCGATCCTGCAAGTGAATTCGACGCGTCTGGATCTTTCTCTGATGGAAGGCCTCTCCTCCTGGATTTCATCTGCATTTTCTTATTTTAAGGAATGGGTGGGGGTGGGATCATTTAGCCTAGTTCTCTGCTGTGGAATAGTGTTGATGCTTTGGATGGTGTGTAAGCTCAGAGCCCAAACAAAAGAGACAAAGTGATGGTGGCACAAGCACTTGCTGCCTTAGAACACGGAGCCTCCCCTGACATTTGGTTAACCATGTTAAAGCAATAGGTCGCTGGCCTCCCGGCTCTTGCACCCCACGAGGCTAGTCTCATTGCACGGGATAGAGTGGGTAGGCTTCAGCAGCCCAAGGAGTTGCAAGGCTAAGCACTGCACAGGAGAGGTCTGCGGTATAACGACTTTCTCCTGGGAGATAAGTCATCTTGCATGAAGGTTCTATGTCATGATCTCCTTCCCCCAGAAAAACGACATCGGGACTGGTCAGGGCTCCCTCTGGGGATAAGACCCTGGAGAGGAGCTTTGTACATGTTCCAAATTTGCACATGGGGATTTGACCTCTATCTCCACTCCAAAGTTGTGGGTGTCCTATGGCTTCAAAAATAAATGAATAGGGGGAGATGTGAGGAGCCGCCCTCGCTATCCCTATCGCCATTAGAAGATGGCGCTGACATCTGCTGTCAGTTGTAGTTTACCGTTTAAGCTGTGCCTCACCCGTCATCTAGGGTGATGAGCAAACCACCAATCCCGGCTCTACACGTCTCACTCGGAGCTCCTAGACTTATATAAGGGGCTGGGTTTCTTAGCTTGGGGTCTCCCTCTCAGAAGCTGATCATCTATCTCTCAAGATGTATTAAAGCTTTACTGCAGAAGGATCCGAGTGTCCTGCGTCGTTCTTGCTGGCGAGACGGTAGCACGGGACACTTTGGTCATATTTGGAAAAGGAGGCTGAAGCATATATTATATATAAGGCAAAGAACCCTGTATTTCAGAAGGATGCATTATCTGTTTACCATGTTAATAGTAAATTAATTGTGTAGGAAACATGTTGCAAGTGATACCTGATTTGTTTTTGCAAATCCCAATACTGAAGCTTAGTATTCTTTGTATTTCTCCTCAGAAATACAGTTACACACAAACTGTGGAATTCAGAAACTATCTACTAGTTATGTGTGTTTGTCTAAGCAGTTTGAGCTACAGTTGAGGTGTTTGCAAACAGATACTATTGGTGTGCACAGAACCTATGCTAGTAAAGGCATCGTTTGATAAACAACATCACTGGTCCAAAAGAGACATTCTGAAGTTACTGGAATGCATGAAAAATAATATCCCCTCAGATGACTCCCGAGCGTTCAAAAAGACCCAGGAAGATCTAGACTGGGACAAAGTGGCTCTTAAACATTTTTCGGGAAAAATGTGCAAAGAAAACTGGATGCAGATTTCTCATAATTTGAGGAAGTACCGCACACTCTCAGAATTAGTGCTCAAAGCCTCTGAACTTAGTAAAGAACCTCGCAAAAGTGTACATTTACACAATGGAGCATTACTCAGCAGAAAAAACAATGGAATCTTGAAATTCGCAGGTAAATGGATAGCACTGGAAGAAACCATCCTGAGTGAGGTAACCCAGTCGCAAAAAGACAAACATGGTATGTACTCACTCATATATGGATGTTAGACATGGATCAGGATAGTGCTAGTCTGCACTTCCACTGATGGAGAGTCTGGGAATCAGGAAAGAACCTAACAGATATGAATATATGCTTAGTACCCAAGAGAAGAGGATTGAGACAAGATCCTCTGAATGGATGGGGAACACGGCGAGGGGTGGGGGGGAGTGGGAGCTGGGAAGAAGAGGAAGAGAGTTGGTCATGGGGGAACAGGAAGTTGAGTGGGTGGGGGCAGAATAGGGGGAAGAGGGAATCATAGGATAGAAGACAGATCAGGCACCAGAGTGACCTCTAGTGATCTAAAGGGATAACACCAATTGGCAAGCTAAGCAATAGTGGAGAGACCACCTCAAATGCCCATTCCTGATAATGAACTTGATGTCTATAACCATCCGGGAGCCTTCATCGTGTGACTGATCGAAGAAGAAGGAAACACACAATTAATCACTGAACTGAACCCAAGGAATCCAGTGACAGAGAGAGAGGAGTGATGAGCAAATTGGCAAAGAATGGGCTGGCAAAACCAGCAGAGACAGCTGATCTGAACAGGGGAGAGCTCTTGGACCCCAGACCGACAGTGGGGAGGCCAGCATGGGACTGATCTGGACCCCCAAATGTGAGTGTCAATGAGAAGGCCTGGGCAACCCATGGGGCACTGAGCTGTGGATCAGTGTCTATCCCAGGAATACAAACAGTCATCGTGTGCCCATAGCACAAAGAGGGATTGTCTCTCAGCCTGGCCTCTTAGGGGATTGCCTGGACCCTACCCAGAGTGAAATGACAGACTTTAGATATCCCCTATGTGGAAGGATTTGGCAATAGGGTGGGAGGGTGGGAGGGAAGGGGAGTGCGGGAGGAGGGGAGGGATAGTGAACTGGGATTGACATGTAAAACAAGCTATTTAAAATTAAAATAAAAAATGATAAAAAAGAGAGTGAAGAAACACCCTGACTTCCCCAAAAGACCCCTGACTGCCTATCTACGCTTTCACAAGGAGCAGCAGGCCAAGTACTGTCAGATGTATCCTAAGTACAACAACCTACAGCTGACCAAAATCCTGGCTGAGAAATACAACAAGCTGCCAGAAGAGATCAAGGAGAAATATATTCAGGCCTTCTAGAAGGAGAAACAAGAATTTAAGGAAAACCTAACTAAATTCAGGGAAAATCACCGTGGTGCACAGCATTCTAAGCAATCTGTGGTAACCAGGAACCACCAAACCGAAGTCCCTAAGAAAATACAGGGAGACAGGAAAATCATACAGTCCCCTCTAAAAAATGAATCTCCCAAAATATTTCCCGCAGTGATGAAATTTCAGGGAGAAACCAAGAAAACCCCTATGAATGCATATCACAAATTTCACCAAGATTCGTGGTCAAGTCTGTAGCTGTGCCATCTACCCCTTAGGAAGCACCGGGTTGAAATTAGCAGACTATGGCAGCGAGTACCAGAGAGCCTGAAAGAACTTTATGCCCTTCAGGCTGAAGAGCTGCAGAAACAATACTGGTTGAAGATGGAACTCTGACTCAAGGGGTTGTCACCAGAGGAGTACGATGCATACAAAGAGGCAAGGGCCACCTGTGTTAAGCAAAATAACTTTGCCAAGTCTGGAGGTCCAAGCCCCAAATGTCAATCAACGCATCAGGATTCCACCACAGCAATGGTGCTGCAAGTCGTGCCTGGAAAAATGCAAGGACGGCAGGCTCCTAGAGCAGATTCCCCAAAGACTATTCAGGGCCACGATGGTTCTCCCAGGCATCCGGGGAGAATATGAATACGATGGAAGATGGCAAAGAGGAAGACTCCAGCAGCTCCTCAGACTCTAGCAGTACAGAAGAAGGTGAAGATGACTGACTGACTGGCATGGCCCTTAGCGGAATGCTCAGAATTTGACTCCATCTTTGTCACTTTCATATCCTAAGTTATCGTTTAAAACACAGAGCAAGTCTGAAAGAAGGGGACCTGACTTCTTTGTGCTGTTGTATTCCCTTGTTTTCTCCTCCTGAACCCCTCCTTTGCTTACTAAATACAAAGGAGTACAGTCTGGGGAGAAGGGAATTTGTAATAGTATTGCCTTAATCAGGTACATAGGCTAAGGAAGACCCACGACACAGCACCTAAAAGCAATTTACATTTTATTCGAACAAACTAGAAAACCAGTTTTATAAAGTTAGGCCCTGTGTACTCAAGTGGTATCAGTGAATTCTAAAAAGGGTCTCTTAGGCCTTGCTGTTTCAAACAGTGAATCTCACCTCCAATATTCAGGATAAGGAGAAACACAGATAGATAAAGATACTCTGTCCTCTTACAATACTTAATGTTTTTAAAACATTCATCAGCACCACAGTAGTGTAATTATGCTACTTAGTGGCATTTTAAATAAATTTAATGTTGCTTATCATTTTGCTTCTGAACAGTCTATGCTCTTTTTATGAATATTGTCTTTGTATAAATTGTTTAAAACCATGGAAATTTATTTGTACATAAATATTTATTTTATTTATTTTGAGTCACACATAAATTGTAAAACTTGTCCATATCAATAGAATACTTGGATATTTTTATAAATATTTATACTGTATAATATTTAAATCTGGTTAAATATGTGCATCTCTACAAATATTTGTCATTTATGTAATGCAAATTTTGCCAAAATAATTCCATTTTACATCTACAGTGCATTATCATTCTAATCTTAGTGAATAACTGTGTATGTGTTTTTACAAGAAAAAATATTGTTGTGCACATTTTGTAGTATTTACAATTTTGTACCTATCTCTGATTTGCCTATGTATGCTTTTAACGATGTTAGATCAAGCCAGGTGGTGGTGGGGCACACTTTAGATTTCATCATTCCGGAGGCAGAGGCAGTCGGTCTCTGAGAGTTTGACACCCTTGTCTACAAGAGACAGTACTAGGACAGCCTCCATAGCTACAGAGAAACTCTGTCTTGAAAAAAAAACCAAGAAAAAAGATGTTGAATCAAATGCAACAATATTAAAATATATTAGTGATAAATTGGTCTTTTATAAATACTTAGCTAAAACTTAAGGGATTTGCTGCCATCAAACTCTGTTGATACATGAATTTGAATCAAGTTGTATCAATTTGCCAGATGTGGATATTTACTTATACAATTAAACAATTTTAATGAATCATGTTTATTAAATTTATTATGTTTAATCATGTAGTCATGGAATTTTTTATTATCATTTATTCTAAAGTTTAAATTTAGACTAGAAACAAGGTTGCTTCAAAAGTCAGTTCCAGTTCTTTCTCCGTTTCCCACCCCTCTTCCCATGCCCTCTCACCAACCCCCCCAATATCTCCTCATTTCCCCAGGGAGGGTGAGGCCCTCCATTGGGATGTTCACAGTCTGTCATTTCATCCAGGGCAGGGCCCAGACTCTCCCCAAAGAGTTCAGGGTAAGAGTTCCTCTCACATTGTTGGATGGGGTTTCAAAGTCCTTGTGTATACTCGGGATGAATACGGATCTACTGACCAGTGCTGAATAGATTATCTGGGCCTCCTCACTGACACCCCCATTCAGGGGGTCTTGATCAGTCCCATGCTGGATTCCCAGGCTGATGCCTGGGATTCAAGTGTTAACCTTTGTCACGTCAGCTGTTTCTGGGGGTTAAACCAGCCCAGTCTTAATCACTTTGGTCATCAGTACTCCCTCTCTTTAACTGCCTCTCTTCAGTTCAGGTCTGTGCTTAGCCGTGGGAGTCTGCCTCTTCTTCCATCAGCCACTAAATGAAGTTTCTGTTTCCCAGACACTCTGGCCATGGGATTGTAGGCTGGCACTCCCAGTACTATGTCTAAAATCCATATATGAGAGAGTACATGCCATGTTTCTCTTTTTGTGGCTGGGTTACCTCACTCAGGATGGATTCTTCTTGTGTCATCCATTTGCCTGCAAATCTCAGAATTCCATTTTTTTTCTGCTGAATAGTACTCCATTATGTATATGTACAACATTTTCTCTAACGAATCTTCAGTTGAGGGGCATCTAGATTGTTTCCAAGTTCTGGCTATTACAATAATGCTGCTATGAACATTGTGGAACAGACATCCTTGTTGTATGAATGGGCATCATTTGGATATATGCCTAAGAGTAGAGTTGCTGGGTCTTGTGTTCGGTTTATTTCCATTTTTCTGTGGAATCTCCATACTGTTTTCCAAAGTGGTTGAACCACATGGCACTCCCAGCAGCCATGGAGGAGTGTTCCCCTTTTACCACATCCCCTCCAGCATAAATTGTCTTTGGTGTTTTTCATTTTATCCATTCTGACAGGAGTGAGATGGTACCTCAGAGTTGTTTTGATTTGCATTTCCTGGATGGATAATGATGTTGAGCACTTTCTCAAGTGCCTCTCAGCCATTTTAGACTACTCTCTTGAAAATTCTCTATTTAGTTCTGCATATCACTTTTCAATTGGATCCTTTAGTGTTTTGGAGTCTTGCTTCTTGAGTTCTTTGTAAATTTTGGAGATCAACTCTCTGTCAGATGTGGGGTTAGTGAATATTTCTTCCCATTCTGTGGGCTGCCTTTTTGTCTTGCTGATTGTGTCCATAGCCTTACAGAAGTTTCTCAGTTTCAGGAGGTCTCATTTATTTATTGTTGATCTCACTGTCTGTGCTACTGGTGTTATGTTCAGGAAGCTGTCTCCTGTACAAATTCATTCAAGGGTACCACCCACTTTCTCTTCTAAGAGGTTCAGTGTGGCTGGATTTATGTTGAGGTTTTTGATCTATTTGGACTTAAGTTTTGTACATGGCAATAAACATGGATCGATCCGCATTCTTCTATATGCCAGCCTCCAGTTATGCCAGCACCATTTGTTGAAGACGCTTACTTTATTCCACTGTATATTTTTAGCTTCTTTGTCAAAGATCAGATGTTCATACCAGTGTAGGTTAATATCAGGGTTTTCAATTTGATTCCATTGGTCTACCTGTGCATTTTTGTGCCAAAACCAACTGTTTTCAGGACTATAGCTCTATAATAGAGCTTGAAATCAGGGATGGTGATGCCTCGGGATGTTGCCTTGTTGAACATGGTTGTTTTGGCCATCCTGGGTCTTTTGTTTTTCCATACAAAATTGATTATTGTTCTTTCAAGGTCTGTGAAGAATTGTTCTGGGATTTTAATAGGGATTGCATTGAATCTGTACATTGCTTTTGGCTGGATTGCCATTTTTACTACCTTGATATTAACTATCCAAAACCATGTGAGATCTATCCATTTTCTGAGAGCTTCTTTAATTTCTTTCTTTAAAGATTCAAAGTTCTTTTGATACAGGTCTTTCACTTGTATGGTTAGCATTACCCCAAGGTATTTTATGTTGTTTGTGGCAATTATAAAGGGTGATGTTTCTCTGATTTCTGCCTCAGCCCTTTTATCATCTGTATATAGTAGATCTACTGATATTCTTGAGTTGATCTTGCAGCCTGCCACTTTGCTGAAGGTGTTAATCAGCTGTAAGTGTTCCCTGGTAGATTTCTTTAGGTCATTTATGTAAACTATCATATCATCATTTAGTTTGATGTTGGCTGTTGGTTTACTGTATATAGCTTTTATAATGTTTAAGTATGTTCCTGTTATCCCAGATCACTCCAAGTCCTTTATCATGAAGTGATTTTGGATTTTGTCAAAGGCTTTTTCAGCATCTAGTAAGAAGATCATATGATTTTTGTTTTTCAGCTCGTTTATATGGTGGATTACGTTGGTGGATTTTCGTAGGTTGAAACATCCCTGCATCCCTGGGATGAAACCTACTTGATCATGATGAATGATTGTTTTGATGTGTTCTTGGATCTGATTTGCCAGGATTTTATTGAATATTTTTGCATCAATGTTAATGAGGGATATTGGTCTGAAATTCTTTTTCTTGGTTGAGTCTTTTTGTGGCGTGGGAATCAAGGTTATTGAAGCCTCATACAAAGAGTTTGGCAAAGACCCTCCTGCTTCTATTGTGTAGAATTCTGCACTGAGGCCCTCTGGACGTGGGCTTTTTTGGTTGGGAGACTTTTGATGATTGCTTCTATTTCCATAAGGGCTATAGGTCTATTTAAATTGCTTATCTGTTCTTGATTTAATTTTGGCAAGTAATATCTATCCAGGATGTCCTACATTTCCTTTAAATTTTTTAATTTTGTTCAGTATAGGTTTTCAAAATATGTCATGATGATTTTCTGAATTTCCTCAGAGTCCATTGTCATGGCCCCCTTTTCATTTCTGATTTTGTTAATTTGGATGTTCACTCTCTGCTGTTTGGTAAGTTTGTACAAAGATTTTTCTATGTTTTTGACTTTTTCAAAGGACCATCTATTCGTTGCATTGATTCTTTGTATTGTTTTCCTAGTTTCTACTTTTTTGATTTCAGCCCTCAATTTGATTATTTCCTGGCGACTACTCCTCCTGGGTGAGCTTGCTTCTTTGTGTTCTAGCGCTTTCAGCTGTGCTGTTAATTATCTACTATAACTCTTCTCCAGTTTCTTCATGTGGGCAATTACTGCTATGAACTTCCCCTGTAGCCCAGCTTTCAAAGAGTCCCATAGGTGTGGCTATGTTGTGTCTTCATTCTCAATTAATTCTAGGAAGACTTTTATTTCTTTTTTTGTTTCTTCTTTGACCCAGGACTGGTGCAGTTGTGCAGTATTCAATTTCCATAGGCTTGTATGTTTTCTGCAATTTGTGTTGTTATTGAATTCTAATTTTTCAAGCATGCTGGTCTGATAAGATGCATGGAGTTATTCCAATTTTTTTGAAGCTCTGAGGTTGGATATGTTGCCAAGTTAAGTGATAAATTTTGAGAAGTTTCCATGTGCTGGTGAGAAGAAGGTATATTCTTTTCTATGTTGATTACCTGTTCTATAGATGTCTGTTAATCCCAGTTGGGTCATTACTTCTATTGGACCCTTTGCTTCTTTGTTTAGTTTCTGTCTGTTATTCCTTTCTAGTGGTAAGAGTAGTGTGTTGAAATCTCCCACTATAAGTGTGTGGGTCTTTATATGTGATTTAAGTTTTAAATATGCTTCTTTTATGAATGTGGATTCCTTTGTATTTGGGGCATAGATGTTCACGATAGACACTTCATCTTGATGGATTTCACCTGTGAGGAGTATGTATTGACCTCCTTCATCTCTTTTGATTGATTTTATTTTAAAGTCTAGTTTGTTAGATATTAGGATTGCTGCCCCTGCTTGTTTCTTGGGTCCATTTGATTGGAAATTTTTTTCACAACCTTTAACTCTCAGGTAATGTCTGTTTTTGAGGGTGAAGTGTGTTTCTTGTATGCAGCATAAGGATGGCTTGTGTCTTAGAATCTATTCTGCTAACCTGTGAGTTTTTATGGTTGAGTTAAGGACATTAATGTTTAGGGATATTAATGACCATTGATTGCTCATTCTTCTTTGATTTGGAATGGTTGTTTTTGGTGGAATTATGTGTGAAATTTCACCCCTTTGTTCTTTTGGCTGTTGATAGAGAGGGATTCTCTAATGCCTATGTTTTTTTGGATTTCGTTAAATTCCTTGGGTTGGAATTTTCCTTCCAAAACTTTCTGTAGGGCTGGGTTAGTCGATACATATTTCTTGAATCTAGTATTTTCATGGAATATCTTGTTTACTCCATCTACATTGATTGAGAGCTCTGCCAGTTATAGTAGTCTGGGCTGGCATCCTTGGTCTCTTATTGTTGGCAGAATATCTATCCAGGTCCTTCTGGCTTTCCGAGTTTCCATAGAGAAGCCAGATGTAATTCTGATGGGTCGCCCTTTATATGTTACTTGGCCTTTTTCCTTAGCTGCTTTTAATATTCTTTCTTTATTCTATATATTTGTGGTATTGATTATTATGTGCTTAAGGGACTTTTTTCATGTTCCACTATATTTGGTGTTTTGTAAGCTTCTTGTACCTTCATTGGCATGTCTTTCTTAATGTTGGAAGTTTTCTTCTATGTTTTTGTTGAATATGTTTTCTGCCCCTTTGAGGTGGTTTTCTTCTCCTTCTTCTATACCTATTATTCTTAGGTTTGGTCTTTTCATTGTGTCCCATATTTACTGGATATTTTGTGTTTAGGATTTGTATGACTTAAGATTTTCTTTGGTTGCTGAATCCATTTCTCCTAGTGTATCTTGAACACCTGAGATTCTCTCTTCCATCTCTTATAATCTGTTGGTAATGCTTTTATCCGAGTACCTGACCATTTCTCCAGCTTTTCTATTTGCTGCCTTTCTTCAGATTGTGTTTTATTTAATCGTCTGTATTTCAGTTTTCAAGCCCTGAACTGTTTGCATTGTTTCCTGCAATTTTCGGTTTATCTTTTCGTCCATTTGTTGTTGCCTTTTAGGAATTTTTTGGTTTGTTCTATCTTCCATTTCTTGCCTTTTTTTGTTGCTTTTTCTTCCATTTCTTGCCTTTTTAGGTTTGGTTTTTCTTCCATTTCTTGCATGTTTTGGTTTGCTTTTTCCTCCAGTTCTTGAATTTTTTTGGTTTGTTTTTTCTTCCATTTCCTGCCTTTTTGGTTTTTCGTCTTCCTTTTCTTTCATTTTTCTTAGATTTTTTCTTACATTTCTTGCGTTTTTGATTTGTTTTTTCATCCACTTCTTTGAGGAATTTTCCTATATCCTCTTTTATGGCCATTATCATTTTCATGGAGGTGGTTTTAAAGTCATTCTATTCTGCTTCATTTGCATTGGAATGTTGGAGTCTTGCTGGTGTGGAGTCTCTAGATTCTGGTGTTGCCTTATTTGTTTTTATGTTGCTGAGTGTTTTGTTTGTTTGTTTGTTTTTGTATTGGTCTTTCCCATGTTTTCTTCTATTGGGTGTATAAAGAGCCCCTTACTGGTCTGGTGGTTAGCGGACCAGAAGTCCGGTTTGGTGGATGCTAGCTAGTTCAATAATCTGGTAGTTCTTCTATTCCTTGTCCTACTTCTGGTCCCATGGGTGGAGAAGTAGACCAGAAATATGGGGTGATTAGCCTCGCACCTATTCCCCTGGGCCTTTTGCTGGATCTGCTTGTTTCCTGATCTCGTTGGTGGGTGAGAAGTCCTGGAGTCTGGGGTGTTTGGCCCCCACCAAGATTGGAAGATCTTTGCAGTTCCCAGGTGATCCCTAGGCATTGGAACACTGGCCTCTATGCATGGCCTGTTGTACCTGGTCCCACCGGAACAGCTGGTCCCCAGGTCTTCCTGGATCTTCTGGTTTCCTGGTCCTGCCTATACAGCTGGTCCCCTGGTCTCCCTGGATCCACCAGTTCATGGAATTTTTCTATAGTGTAATCCTCAGAGTTCTCTAGAGATACACAGAGAGTACTGCTACTGCTTCCTATTTAATCATTATCTTCTGTTTCATTTTGTCTTGGATCTCCAATATGGGAAGGAAAAAAATTGTTAAATACTAAAATGGAGACAGGAAAAGCATATAAGATCCATAAGACATTTTTTGTACCAGATATTCCTGTAAAATAGTGGGGACAAAATTTTGTTGTCAAATGGAAGATGTTGTGCCCAAGTTACAAAATCCCC
>NW_024429418.1:0-7864 GCF_017639785.1 Mesocricetus auratus
GTCTCGCCAGCAAGAACGACGCAGAACACTCGGATCCTTCTGCAGTAAAGCTTTAATGCATCTTGAGAGATAGATGATCAGCTTCTTAGAGGGAGACCCCAAGCTAAGAAACCCAGCCCCTTATATAAGCCTAGGAGCTCCGAGTGAGACGTGTAGAGCCGGGATTGGTGGTTTGCACATCACCCCAGATGACGCCACGGGAGAGGCACAGCTTAAACGGTTAACTCCAACTGACAGCAGATGTCAGCGCCATCTTCTAACGGTTAACTCCAACTGACAGCAGATGTCAGCGCCATCTTCTAACGGCAATAGCGATAGCGAGGGCGGCTCCTCACATCTCCCCCTATTCATTTATTTTTGAAGCAATAGGACACCCACAACTTTGGAGTGGAGATAGAGGTCAAATCCCCATGTGCAAATTCGGAACATGTACAAAGCTCCTCTCCAGGGTCTTATCCCCAGAGAGAGCCCTGACCAGTCCGATGTCGTTTTTCTGGGGGAAGGAGATCATGACATAGAACCTTCATGCAAGATGACTTATCTCCCAGGAGAAAGTCGTTATACCGCAGACCTCTCCTGTGCAGTGCTTAGCCTTGCAACTCCTTGGGCTGCTGAAGCCTACCCACTCTATCCCGTGCAATGAGACTAGCCTCGTGGGGTGCAAGAGCTGGGAGGCCAGCGACCTATTGCTTTAACATGGTTAACCAAATGTCAGGGGAGGCTCCGTGTTCTAAGGCAGCAAGTGCTTGTGCCACCACCACTTTGTCTCTTTTGTTTGGGCTCTGAGCTTACACACCATCCAAAGCATCAACACTATTCCACAGCAGAGAACTAGGCTAAATGATCCTACCCCCACCCATTCCTTAAAATAAGAAAATGCAGATGAAATCCAGGAGGAGAGGCCTTCCATCAGAGAAAGATCCAGATGCGTCGAATTCACTTGCAGGATCGCCATTCTCAACTCACGGAGTGTCTGCTCAAACTCAAAAGTCCAATTCTGTAATAAATGTTGAGACAGAGCTTGTGACAGGTTAGCTGCTCTTGTAAAATTCTCATATTGTACTGAAGTGACACAAAGGCCAGGCAACTTTTGTTCACATCCCAATTGGGCCATCTGCCACAATATATCCAATTGTTCCTGAACCAAATTAATCTGTTGGTTTACCAACATCAGGCCTCCTTGTATCTGAGAATTGGCAGTGGCCTGTTTATCTAGGACCATGGTCACAGTGGCCTATAGTTCATTAATGGTTTGAGTTGTCTGTACAGTGGCAGAAAGTGCAAGGGCCGAGGCGGTAACCGAAGCAGTAACCGCGGCGGTGGCTATCAGGCCCACAATAATAGCAGAGATCCCAAAAATCTCGCTTTTCCCTAAACAAACTCAAATTACTTGGCGTCTCAACAGGAACTGGAACAAATCGAGGCATGCGCATTACCAAAGCAAAAGGGTGCTTAATAGCATCCCAGCATAATGCATAAAAACAATTCTAAGCAGAGCAATTTATTTCTTTCTGATTCTTACCTAAGGTATCATTACTCACAACCCAAATAAAGGGCAGCTGAATAATTAGTTCTCTTAAAAGGGGTATACTTAACATTGGAGGAGGACCAATCAGATGATCCATAGCTCTGTCCCTCACTCAGACTGTTGCCTAATGCCCCTTTCCAATGAAAAGTAATCTGTCCCTTCTCACTATATCCTCCAGCAATCATTGCCATAGGAGAAAGATCAGTACAGCTTCCATTAATTCAAAAGGATTAGCATTAGATCTTTCTGGATCCATATGAATAAAATTATCCTTTAATGAAGAAATCACAGTAAAGCACAAGCTTCCTACTAATGACAAGGTTCTCTCATCCTGAAAACTCTGTATCTGAGGATCTAAAGGCAAAAAGGCAAGCCCCAACTCTCTATTAGTTGTGAAAAATCTAGGGAACACCTGGGCATTCTGCATCACTGGCATCGGTAGGGGAAGGTAGACATGATGGCCCACCGTAACTCTCCCATCATACTAGGAACCATCATCCCGAGTAGGAGAGTCTTCATCACCCACTTGGCCTCCATCCTTCTTATTCTGGAGTTGTGAAGGAGCTCTTCGAGTGAGTCTTTCAGGGATCCACAGGGGGTTTTCTTCCTCCTGTGGAAAAACACACACAGCTCCCCTGGATCTTATAAGAATAGGATCCGGGCCTTTCCAGAGATCAGTCAAGACATCTTTCCATTTTACCATTTCTTTTGGCCTATCAGGCTCTAAACTGTGGCGATCGGCCGCAGTGTGGCCTTGGGCATCAGAGTTCAAGAAATTAAGGGTAAAAAGTGCCATGGATACAGCAACTCTTGGTACCGAGGGTAGAACATCCTCAATACTCCCCTTTTGTTTAATCAGATATGATTTGAGTGTACGATGGGCACGTTCCACAATGCCCTGTCCTTGAGGGTTATAAGGTAGGCCAGTTAGATGGGTAACATCCATTTGCCGACAAAACTGTCGGAATTTTTGAGAGGTATATGCTGGTCCATTGTGTGTTTTTAAAATTCTGGGTTTTCCCCAAGCACTCCAGGCCTCAAGGCAATGTTGAATCACATATGAGGCCTTTTCCCCTGCTAGGGGTGTGGCGAACATTACGCCAGAACAGGTATCAACAGAAACATGAACATATTGAAGCCTTCCAAAAGAGGGAATATGAGTAACATCCATCTGCCACATCTGCAATGGTCTAATGCCACGTGGGTTTATTCCCATGTGGGGAGTAGGTAAGAATTCGCAGCAATTCTGGCATTGAGTAACAATTTCCCTAGCCTCTTTCCTGGATAGAGCAAAACGACGGCGCAAGGTCTCAGCCGTCACATGAAAGCGCTTATGGAATTCTTTTGCTGCTTGTGCATGGGTAGACAAGGCAGCGGCCACCAGCTTTGTAGCCTTGTCCGCTAAGTCATTCCCTAAGGACATGGGACCTGGGAGTCCAGAATGTGCTCGGACATGGGTAATGAAAACAGGAAATCTCCTATTTAACAAGGCAGCTTGTATCTTTTGAAAGATGTTAGCAACTCTGCTGGAGGATCTTATTATTCCAGCTATCTCAAGGAGATTAACTGCATTAACCACATAAGAGGAATCTGATACAATATTGAGGGGTCCTGGAAAAGCCTCAAGAACCTCCAGTACTATCAGACATTCTACAACTTGAGGTGAAGTTTCATTATATTGTTTAGATATAACCCTATCCTTGACCACATAAGCTCCCATACCAGTTTTTGATCCATCAGTGTACACCACAGTCCCATCTGGGAGTGGGTCTTTAGCTGTCACTTGTGGAAACACTATAGCCTGGTTTAGGGCAAACTGTAAAATTGGATGCTTTGGAAAATGATTATCAATTTGTCCTGAAAAGGAAGTAACTAAAACTGCCCAATCACTAGATGTGGCTGCCAAGGTCTGAACTTGTGCAGCAGTATAAGGCACAATCAAGGAATCAGGATCCCTGCCAAAATGTGTAACAGCTGCTTTTATTCCGCGAAGCGCGAGCTGTGCAACAGCATCAGGGTACCAGTCAATAATCTTAGCAGGGGAAGCATTTGGATGAATCCAAAGTAATGGTCCATGTTGCCACAGGACTGCAGTTGGCAATTGAGCTGTCTTAAAAACACACAGACTAAAAGGTAGTGACTCCTCCATACGTTGTAATTGTGCTTCCTGTAAGGCCTCTTCCACCATCTGTAAGGCTCGGTGGGCGGCAGGGGTAAATTTTCTGGGTGAGGAGATATGAGGCTCACCCTCCAGGAGATCGAAGAGGGGTTTTAGATCAGCAGATGGAATTTTTAAAAAGGGCCTCAACCAATTTATATCTCCCAGAAGTTTCTGAAAATCATTTAATGTTTGTAAGTGGTCTTTGCGAATTTCTATTTTCTGAGGAACTATATTTTTGGGAGTAATCATTGAGCCCAAAAAGAGGCCTGTATCTGCAATTTGAACCTTTTCTGAGGCAATCTCTAATCCCCACTGTTTTAATTCAGCCACCAGCATGGGGAAAGCCTTTTGTAAAACATCTAACTCTTTGTGACAAATAAGAATATCGTCCATATAATGGATCATGATTAAAGATGTAAATTGCTTCCTAATTGGCTCCAAAGCCTCCTGCACATACAGCTGACATATTGTTGGGCTATTGGCCATGCCTTGCGGCAGTACCTTCCACTGAAATCTCTTGTCTGGTTCCATATGATTAAGAGAAGGGATAGTGAAGGCAAACCTTGGTCTATCCCGTGGGTAAAGTGGAATAGAGAAGAAACAATCCTTAATATCTATAATAATAAGCTTCCAATCTTGAGGAAGTGCAGAAAGCAAAGGAAGGCCTCTTTGAACAGGGCCAAAAAGATGCATCTGATTGTTAATGGCCCGCAGGTCATGGAGTAATCTCCACTTCCCAGATTTCTTCTTAATAACAAAAATTGGTGTATTCCATGGGGAGGTAGAAGGCTCTAGATGCCCCAGCCGTTCCTGTTCTTGCACTAATCTTGTGACAGCCTCTAATTTTTCAGAGGATAGAGGCCATTGAGAGACCCATAACGGCTCCTCTGTTTTCCATGGTATGGGTCGTGAAGCCTCAACGGCCCCTAAATAAAACCCAGTCCTTTTGTACCCCGATTTCCATGTTGTGTAATGGGTGTTATTCTGCCTTGTTCTTGCCTACCCAAGCCTCTACCCTTTGTATACCCCATCTTTGCCATAATGGCTGATGTCTGGGGGGAGTATTCATTAGTTAGGGTCATGCCCATGGCTTGTAACACATCCCGTCCCCATAAATTTACAGGGAGTGGCAACACATAGGGGGTAAAACATCCCTGTTTGCCCTCAGCATTCCGCCAGGTTAAGGCTGAGGCACTGATGGCAGGAGAGGACTGGTATCCAAGACCTTGTAGAGAATGAGATGAAACAACAGTGGGCCAAGACTTCGGCCACCAATGGAGTGAAATAATGCTTTTGTCTGCTCCCATATCCATTATCCCTTCAAATTCTTTTCCATTAATTAACAATTTTATTGTAGGTCTCTCATTTAGGGGTATAGCCAGATAGGCTGAATCACTTCCAGAAGATCCCATAGCCCTTTTTTGTAAAGTGTAGGTTTCTCCATCCCCGAGGGAGGGCAGCAACACCAGTTGTGCAATTCTATCTCCCTGCTTTATAGAAAATACACCCCGAGGGCTAGAACAGAGAACTTGAATCTCCTCTTTATGATACGGGTCAACAATTCCAGGATATATAATGAGTCCCTGTAAAGTTAAGGAGCCACGGCCCAGAATAAGCCCAATGGTGGCAGGGGGCAAAGGTCCAGGGGAATGGACTGGGACCGGTTGAACATTCATTTGGGGCATGAGTAAGAAGTCGGAGGCGGCACGCAAGTCCATTCCGGGGGTTCCTCGGAAGCCTCTACTTCCTCTTGATTGCTTTTCTGAAATTGGTTCCCATATTTCTGAGGGCCCTGGGACCATGGGCCCCGTGACCCGTTTTTTGATTGGGGTACCTTGGGTTCTTCAATAGGGGGCAGAAGCCTCCCTTTCATATCCCGGACTGACCTGCACTCACTAGCCCTATGATAACCTTTACCACAACGATGGCAAAGCTTCGATTCTCTTGTTCTTTCAGGGGATTGACAATCTTTCTTAAGGTGCCCCATTTTCCCACAATTAAAACAAGCTTTTCGACTAGATAAATCTCTACGCCTGTGCGTTTGTAAAATGGCAGCAGCTAGTCCTGCATTGGTTAGGGGTCCCCCCAGCTCCCTGCACACTCTGAGCCAATCTTGTAAACCTTTGCTTTTGCGAGGGGCGATAGCCGCTCGACATTCCTGGGTTGCTTGTTCATAGACAAGTTGCTCAATCAGGGGCATAGCTTGTTCTGAATCACCAAAGATGCGACTGGCGGCCTCTGTCATTCTGGCCACAAAGTCTGAAAATGGCTCTTGGGGTCCTTGGACAATCTTTGTAAGGTGTCCACTGGACTCTCCCCTTTTTGTGAGGGCCTTCCATGCTTTAATAGCGGCGGCCGACACCTGACCATAGACACCCCAGATGTAGTTGGTTTGATTAAGGGCATGTTGACCCTGACCTGTCAGCATTTCAAATGTCCACTGCCTCTGATTCTCATCTTCAGCCGTGGCATTAACTCTAGCTTGTGCCTGGGCTGCATCATACCAGAGAGCCTTCCATTCCATGTATTGTCCCATGTTGGGAAGCACTGCTTTCACTGTCGTCTGCCAGTCAGTGGGAGTCATGGCAAAATTAGCAAGCCTTTCCACCTGTAATGTGGTAAAGTTAGCATTGACCCCATAATTACGAACGGATTCGGCCAATTCTTTGATTTGATTGTAATCTACAGGGGTATGTACTCTTCCGCCTTCCGCATTCTCGAATACTGGAAAAGCTACTTGTATTTTTCTCCGTTCCTCTAAAGGTAAAAAGGAGTCAGTACCAGTATTCAGCCGAAGCTCATACTGCGGAGGCGCTGAGGGGCGTGAGCCCGCCGGATTTATAGGCGGTGGTCTCACATTCATTTTTGTTTTCAGTGGCCGGTGTCTATCAGGGTGATATCTTTCTTCCTCATACCGTGCCACCTCCTCCTCTAGACCACCTTCTTCGCTAGAATACAGAGTGTCAGAATCAGAATTATCTAGCTCCAAGGCTTCTAGCTCTACTGTAGGGTATAGACTAGATTCTGGCTTTTTCTTTTTCTTAGATTTGTTAGGGGGTGAATGATCACTCCCTTCTCTCTCTCCCCCTTTCTTAACTTCTTGGGGAGGGCCTTTTTTCTTAGACATGTCTTTCCTTTTGCGAGCTCCCATTCTCTCACTCCGTTCAGTTTCTGACATGCTATCCTGAACTTCCTCTAAGGTTCCCTGACTTTCTATTATAGCAGGGTGACAGGCCTCATCCTCCAAGCAGTTTTTAACTAGCTTCCAAATGGCTTTGGTACCTAAGTGGAGATCTCCTTCTGCATGCTTCCTGTCTAGTTCTTTACCTAGCTTGTTCCATGAGGCCACAGTGAGGGACCCGGAACAAGCATACCATGGTGCCACTCTATCTACCTCCTTCACAAAATTTTGAAGTGTTCGTGGTGCAATTTTAAGATCTCTTTGTTTTAGCACAGTCTGTAGGGCAGTAACCACTGACTGTGACAACCCCATCGCGCTGGCGGCTTATCTAAAAACGGCGCTCAACTCCGTTACCAGACTGACAGCACCAGACTGACAGCACCAGACTGACAGCACCAGACTGACAGCACCGTTCTGTCAGCACCAGCCACGATGAAGGAGAAGGACAAACAGGACTAGCACCAAAGCCTCCACTGACCCGTCCCACGGTGATGACAAACTAAGGCCAAAGTCGAGAAAGGGGGTGTTCAGGATAAAGCATACCTCTCTGAACTTACGTCCCTGCAGTTCTGAATCCGCCCCGTCTTCCGAGGGGTCTCCCGCGGCGCCGGCGATGTTGAAGAGTTCCCGGGTTTCGGCACCAGATGTCCCGCGCTACCGTCTCGCCAGCAAGAACGACGCAGAACACTCGGATCCTTCTGCAGTAAAGCTTTAATGCATCTTGAGAGATAGATGATCAGCTTCTTAGAGGGAGACCCCAAGCTAAGAAACCCAGCCCCTTATATAAGCCTAGGAGCTCCGAGTGAGACGTGTAGAGCCGGGATTGGTGGTTTGCACATCACCCCAGATGACGCCACGGGAGAGGCACAGCTTAAACGGTTAACTCCAACTGACAGCAGATGTCAGCGCCATCTTCTAACGGTTAACTCCAACTGACAGCAGATGTCAGCACCATCTTCTAACGGCAATAGCGATAGCGAGGGCGGCTCCTCAC
>NW_024429419.1:0-3136 GCF_017639785.1 Mesocricetus auratus
GTGTGGCTTGGGTATCAAGGTAATTGTAGCCTCGTAGAAAGAGTTTGGCAGTGAGCCACAATTTGCCGTCTGGTGTGTTTGGATAAAGGTTTGTCTATCTTGTTGATTTTCTCTAAGAACCAACTCTTTGTTACATTCATTCTTTGTATTGTTTACCTAGTTTCTGCTTTAATGGTTTCAGCCCTCAATTTGATTATTTCCTGGCATCTACTCCTCCTGGGATAGTTTGCTACTTGCTGTCCTAGAGCTTTCAGCTGTGCTGTTAGTTATCTAGTGTAAGTATTCTCCAATTTCTTCATGTGGGCACTTCTAATGTTAGTATTCTCCAGTTTCTTCATGTGGGCACTTAGTGCTATGAATTTTCCTCTTATCACTGCTTTCAAAGTGTCCCATAAGTTTGTATATGTTGTGTCTTCATTTTCATTGAAATCGAGGAAATTTTTAATTTCTCTTTTTTTTCTTATTGTACCCAGGCATGGAGCAATAGTGCTTTATTCAATTTCAAAGAGTTTGAAGGGTTCCTGCAGTTTGAGTTGTTGTTGAACTCTATCTTTATTTTTTTATTATTATTATTTTTTAAAGTTTAAATTCAGATTAGAAACATGGTTGTTTCACAAGTCAGTGCCAGGTCCCTCTCCTTTTAACTCCCCTCCTCCTGTGCCCCCCCAGCTTTGAAAACCCGTACTCCACAAAATTCGAAAATTTAAAGGAAATGGACAACTTCCTGGATAGCTATCACTTGCCAAAATTAAATCAAGAACAGATAAGCAATTTAAATCGAACTCTATTTTTAAAGCATGGTGGTCTGATAAGATACATGGAGTTATTCCAACTGTTTTGTACCTGTTGAGGTTTGCTATGTTGCCAAATGTGTGGTCAATTTTTGAGAAGGTTCCATGTGGTGCTGAGAAGAAGGTATATTCTTTTGTGTTTGGGTGGAATGTTCTATAGATGTCGTCAAATACAATTGAGTCATAACCTCTATTAGTTCCTTTGTTTCATTGTTAAGTTTCTGTCTTGTAGTCCTGTCTAGTTGTGACAGTGGGGTGTTGAAGTCTCCCACTATTATTGTGTGAGGTTTTATGTGTGGTTTGAGTTTAAATAATGTTTCATTTAAGAATTTGGATGACTTTGTATTAGGGACAAAGATGTTCAGAATTGAGACTTCATCTTGGTGGATTATTTCTGTGGTGAATATGAACTGACAGTATGAAATCTAGTTTGTTAGATATTAGGATTTCTTCCCCTGCTTGTTTCTTGGGGCCATTTGATATGAAAATCTTTTCCCAACCCTTAACTCTGAGGTAATGTCTGTGTTTGAGGCTGAGATGTGTTTCTTGTATGCAGCATAAGGATGGGTTCTGTCATCGAATCTATTCTGTCAGACTGTGCCCTTTTTTTTGGTTTTTCGAGACAGAGTTTCTCTGTGGCTTTGGAGGCTGTCCTGGAACTAGCTCTTGTAGACCAGGCAGGCCTCGAACTCACAGAGATCTGCCTGCCTCTGCCTCCCAGCCTATGCCTTTTTAAGGCAAGTTAGGACTAATATTATTGAGGGATACTAATGACCTTTGATTGCTGGTTCTTGCTATTTTTTGGAATGTTTGTTCTTGGTGGAATTATTTCTGAAATTTCACCCCTTGTTTCTTTTGTCTGTTGGTAGAGAGGGATTCTCTAATGCCTGAGTTTTTCTGGTTGTAGTTAACTTCCTTGGGTTGGTGTTTTCCTTCCAAAATTTCTGTAGGGCTAGGTTAGTGGATGGATATTGTGTAAATCTGGTTTTGTCATGGAATATCTCCATTTATAGTGATTGAGAGCTTTGCCGGGTATAGTAGTCTGGGCTGGCATCCGTGGTCTCTTAATCTTGGTACAATATCTATTCATGACCTTCTGTCTTTAAGAGTTTCCATGGAGAAGACAGGTTTAATTCTGATAGGTTTGCCTTTATACGTTACTTGGCCTTTTCCCTTAGCTACTCTCAATATTCTTTCATTATTTTGTGGATTTGGGGTCTTGATTATTATGTGGTGAGGGGACTTTTTTGTGATCACACTATGTGGTGTTCTGTAAGCTTCTTGTCCCTTCGTTGGCATGTCTTTCTTAATGTTGGGAAAGTTTAGTTCTCTGATTTTGTTGAATATGTTTTTTGCCCCTTTGAGGAGGTTTTCTTCACCTTCTATACGTATTATTTTTTAGGTTTGGTCTTTTCAGGCTGTCCCATATTTCCTGTTTGTTTTGAGTTAAGGAATTGGTGGACTTAAGATTTTCTTTGGTTGATGAGTCCATTTCTCCTAGTGTATCTTCAACACCTGAGATTCTTTCTTCCATCTCTTGTATTCTGTTGGTAATACTTGTATTGGTAGTACCTGACAGTTTACCCAGCTTTTCTATTTCCAGCCATTCTTCAGATTGTGTTTTTTATTGTCTTTATTTCAATTTTCAACCCTTGCACTGTTTGCATAGTATCTTATAATTTTAAGATTATCATTTCATCCATTTGTTGTATTTTATGAAATTTTATTTTGTTCTTTCGTCGATTTCTTGCATTTTTTTGGTTTGCTTTTTCTTCAATTACTTGCATTTTTAGTTTGCGTTTTCTTCCATTTACTGCCATTTTTGGTTTGTTTTTTCTTCCATTTCTTGCATTTATTGGTTTGCTTTTTCTTCCAGTTCTTTGATGAAATTTCCTATATCCTCCTTTATGATCTCTATCATTTTCATAAAGGTCGTTTTAAGGTCATCCCGTTCTACTTCATTTGTATTAAAATGTTGGAGTCTTGCTGGTGTGGAATCTCTGGAATCTGGTGGTGTCATATTTGTTTTTCTGTTGCTGAGTGTGTTTTTCTATTGTCTCTTTCCCATCTCTTCTTCTAGTGTGTGTAGAAAGAGCCCCTTACAGGTCTGGGCTTAGGGGACCAGAGTACCCTTTCAGTGGTTGCTAGCAAGTCCAATAATCTGGGTGTTCTTCTATTCCTCGTCCTCGTTCTTGTACCGTGTGTGGAGAAGAAGACCAGGAATCTGGGGTGCTTAGCCTCCCACCTGGTCCCCTGTGCCCTTTGCTGGATCTGTTGGTTTTCTGGTTTCATTGGTGGGAGAGTAGACCTGAAATCTGGGATTCTTGGCTCTGGCCAGGATTGGA
>NW_024429420.1:0-8463 GCF_017639785.1 Mesocricetus auratus
TCAAAATATGACCTAATGATTCTCTGGATTTCCTCAGAGTCTGTTGTTATGTTCCCCTTTTCATTTCTAATTTTGTTAATTTGCGTGTTCACTCTCTGCTCTTTGGTAAGTTTGGACAAAGGTTTGTCTATCTTGTTGATTTTCTCAAAGAACCAACTCTTTGTTGCGTTGATTCTTTGTATTGTTTTCCTGGTTTCTACTTTATTGATTTCAGCCCTCAATTGGATTATTTCCTGGCGTCTACTCCTCCTGGGGAGGTGTGCTTCTTTGTGTTCTAGAGCTTTCAGCTGTGATGTTAATTCTCTGGTATAACTGTTTTCCTGTTTCTTCATGTGAGCACTTAGTGCTATGAACTTCCCCCGTAGCACTGCTTTCAAAGTGTCCCATAGGTTTGGGTATGTTGTGTCTTCATTCTCATTGAATTCGAGGAAGTCTTTAATTTCTTTTTTTATTTCCTCTTTTACCCAGGGATGGTGCAGTTGAGCATTATTCAATTTCCTTGAGTTTGTAGGTTTTCTGCAATTTGTGTTGTTGTTGAATTCTAATTTTAAAGCATGGTGGTCTGATAAGATGCATGGAGTTATTCCAATTTTTTTGTAGCTGCTGAGGTTTGATATGTTGCCATGTATGTGGTCGATTTTTGAGAAGGTTCCATGTGGTGGTGAGAAGGTATATTCTTTTTTATGTGGATGAAATGTTCTATAGATATCTGTTTTTTTTTCTTTTTTTTATTAATATTTTTTTATTTTCCATTTTAAATTTAGATAAGAAACAAGGTTGCTTCACAAGTCAGTACGAGGTCCCTCTCCCTTTCCCTCCCCTCCTCCCGTACCCTCCCCCCATCCCCCCCGTTATCCCCTCATTCCCCCAGGGAGGGTGAGGCCCTCCATGGGGGTGTCCATAGTCTGTCATTTCATATAGGGCAGGGCCTAGACCCTTCCCCAAGAGTTCAGGGTGAGTGTGCACCTCACATTGTTCTGTGGGAGTCCAGAGACCGTGTGTATACTTGGGATGGGTACTGATCTGCTGTCCAAGGCTCAATAGATTCCCTAGGCCTCCTCACTGACACCCAGATTCAGGGGGTCTTGATCAGTCCCATGCTGGATTCCCAGGCTGATGCCTGGGATTCAAGAGTTAACCTTTGTCTGGTCAGCTGTTTCTGGGGTTTCAACCAGCCCAGTCGTAATCCCTTTGATCATCAGTCCTCCCTCTCTGATACTGGCTTTCTTGAGTTCAGCTCAGTACTTAACCAGCCAGTAAATGAAGTTTCTGTTTCCCAGACTCTCTGGCAATAGGATTGTAGGCTGGCACTCCCCAGATCTATGTCTAAAATCCATATATGAGAGAGTACATGCCATGTTTCTCTTTTTGTGACTGGGTTACCTCACTCAGGATGGTTTCTTCTAGTGTCATCCATTTGCCTGCGAATCTCATGATTCCATTATTTTTTCCTGCTGAATAGTACTCCATTGTGTAGATGTACCACATTTTCTCTATCCATTCTTCGGGTGAGGGACATCTAGGTTGCTTCCAAGTTCTGGCTATTACAAATAAAGCTGCTATGAACATAGTGGAACAGACATCTTGGTTATATGAATGGGCATCTTTTGGATATATGCCTAAGAGTGCAGTTGCTGGGTCTTGTGGTAGGTTTATTCCCATTTTTCTGAGGAATCTCCATACTGATTTCCAAAGTGGCTGAACCAGTTGGCACTCCCACCAGCAATGGAGGAGTGTCCCCCTTTCACCACATCCTCTCCAGCATAAATTGTCATTGGTGTTTTTGATTTTAGCCATTCTGACAGGAGTGAGATGGTATCTGAGAGTTGCTTTGATTTGCATTTCCCGGATGGCTAAGGATGTTGAGCACTTTCTCAAATGCCTCTCAGCCATTTTAGACTCCTCTATTGAAAACTCTCTATTTAGTTCTGCAGCCCACTTCTTAATTGGGTCCTTTGCTGATTTGGAGACTTGCTTCTTGAGTTCTTTGTAAATTTTGGAGATCAACCCTCTGTCAGATGTGGGATTAGTGAATATTTTTCCCATTCTGTGGGCTGCCTTTTTGTCTTGCTGACTGTGTCCTTTGCCTTACAGAAGCTTCTCAGTTTCAGTAGGTCCCATTTATTAATTGTTGATCTCACTGTCTGTGCTACTGGTGTTATGTTCAGGAAGCTGTCTCCTGTAACAATTCGTTCAAGGGTACCACCCACTTTTTCTTCTAAGAGGTTCAGTGTGGCTGGATTTATGTTGAGGTCTTTGATCCATTTGGACTTAAGTTTTGTGCATGGCGATAAACATGGATCGATCCGCATTTTTCTACATGCCAGTCTCCAATTATGCCAGCACCATTTGTTGAAGATGCTTTCTTTATTCCATTGTATATTTTTAGCTTCTTTGTCAAAGATCAGATGTTCGTACGTGTGTGGGTTAATACCCGGATTTTCAATTCGATTCCATTGGTCTGCCTGTCTATTTCTGTGCCAATACCAAGCTGTTTTCAGGACTATAGCTCTATAATAGAGCTTGAGGTCAGGGATGGTGATGCCTCCGGACATTGCCTTGTTGAACAGGGTTGTTTTGGCTATCCTGGGTCTTTTATTTTTCCATACAAAATTGATTATTGTTCTTTCAAGGTCTGTGAAGAACTGTGCTGGGATTTTAATGGGGATTGCATTGAATCTGTAGATTGCTTTTGGCAGGATTGCCATTTTTACTACATTGATCCTACCTATCCAAGAGCATGGGAGAGCTTTCCATTTTCTGAGGGCTTCTTTAATTTCTTTTTTAAAGATTCAAAGTTCTTACGATACAGGTCTTTCACTTGTTTGGTTAGCGTTACCCCAAGGTATTTTATGTTCTTTGTGGCAATTGTAAAGGGTGATGTTTCTCTGATTTCTCTTTCAGCCCTTTTATCATCTGTATATAGTAGGGCTACTGACTTTCTTGAGTAGATCTTGTAACCTGCCACTTTGCTGAAGGTGTTAATCAGCTGTAAGAGTTCCCTTTTAGAGTTCTTTGGGTCATTGATGTAAACTATCATATCGTCTGCAAACAGTGAAAGTTTGACTTCTTCCTTCCCAATTTGTATCCCCTTGATCCCCCTTTGTTGTCGTATGGCTATAGCTAGAACTTCAAGTACCATGTTGAAAAGGTATGGAGAGAGTGGACAGCCTTGTTTTGTTCCTGATTTTAGAGGAATTGCGTTGAGTTTCTGTCCATTTAGTTTGATGTTGGCTGTTGGTTTACTGTATTTGGCTTTTATTATGTTTAAGTATGTCCCTGTTATCCCAGATCTCTCCAAGACCTTTATCATGAAGGGGTGTTGGATTTTGTCAAAGGCTTTTTCAGCATCTAGTGAGATGATCATGTGATTTTTGTTTTTAAGCTTGTTTATATGGTGGATTACGTTGATGGATTTTCATATGTTGAACCATCCCTGCATCCCTGGGATGAAACCTACTTGATCGTGGTGAATGATTGTTTTGATGTGTTCTTGGATCCGATTTGCCAGTATTTTATTGAGTATTTTTGCATCAATGTTCATGAGGGATATTGGTCTGAAGTTCTCTTTCTTGGTTGTATCTTTGTGTGGCTTGGGGATCAAGGTTATTGAAGCCTCATTGAAAGAGTTTGGCAAAGACCCTTCTGCTTCTATTGTGTGGAACACTTTGAGAAGAATTGGTATAAGCTGTTCTTTGAATTTCTGGTAGAATTCTGCACTGAGGCCATCTGGACCTGGACTTTTTTTGGTTGGGAGACTTTTGATGGCAGCTTCTATTTCCATAGGGGTTATAGGTCTATTTAAATTTCTTATCTGTTCTTGATTTAGTTTTGGCAAATGATAGCTGTCCAAGAAGTCATCCATTTCCTTTACATTTTCGAATTTTGTGGAGTACAGGTTTTCAAAGTATGACCTAATGATTCTCTGGATTTCCTCAGAGTCTGTTGTTATGTCCCCCTTTTCATTTCTGATTTTGTTAATTTGCGTGTTCACTCTCTGCTGTTTGGTAAGTTTGGACAAAGGTTTGTCTATCTTGTTGATTTTCTCAAAGAACCAACTCTTCGTTGCATTGATTCTTTGTATTGTTTTCCTGGTTTCTACTTTGTTGATTTCAGCCCTCAATTTGATTATTTCCTGGCGTCTACTCCTCCTGGGGGAGTTTGCTACTTTGTGTTCTAGAGCTTTTAGCTGTGATGTTAATTCTCTGGTATAACTGTTTTCCTGTTTCTTCATGTGAGCACTTAGTGCTTTGAACTTCCCCCGTAGCACTGCTTTCAAAGTGTCCCATAGGTTTGGGTATGTTGTATCTTCATTCTCATTGAATTCGAGGAAGTCTTTAATTTCTTTTTTTATTTCCTCTTTTACCCAGGGATGGTGCAGTTGAGCATTATTCAATTTCCATGAGTTTGTAGGTTTTCTGCAATTTGTGTTGTTGTTGAATTCTAATTTTAAGGCATGGTGGTCTGATAAGATGCATGGAGTTATTCCAATTTTTTTGTAGCTGCTGAGGTTTGATATGTTGCCATGTATGTGGTCGATTTTTGAGAAGGTTCCATGTGGTGGTGAGAAGAAGGTATATTCTTTTTTATGTGGATGAAATGTTCTATAGATATCTGTTAATCCCAGTTGGGTCATTACTTCTATTAGACCCTTTGCTTCTTTGTTGAGTTTCTGTCTGGTATTCTTGTCTAGTGGTGAGAGTGGTGTGTTGAAATCTCCCACTATAACTGTGTGGGGCTTTAGATGAGATTTAAGTTCTAATAATGTTTCTTTAACGAATGTGGATGCCTTTGTATTGGCGGCATAGATGTTCAGGATAGACACTTCATCTTGGTGGGTTTCACCTGTGATGAGTATGTAATGACCTCCTTCATCTCTTTTGATTGATTTTATTTTAAAGTCTAGTTTGTTAGATATTAGGATTGCTACCCCTGCTTGTTTCTTGGGTCCATTTGATTGAAAATTTTTTTCCCAACCTTTAACTCTCAAGTAATGTCTGTCTTTAAGGGTGAGGTGTGTTTCTTGTATGCAGCAGAAGGAAGGGCTCTGTCTTCGAATCCATTCTGCTAGTCTGTGTCTTTTTATGGGTGAGTTAAGGCCGTTAATATTGAGGGATATTAATGACCATTGATTGCTCATCCTTCTTCGATTTGCGATGGTTGTTGTTGGTGGAATTATGGGTGGAATTTCGCCCCTTCGTTCTTTTGGCTGTTGGTAGAGAGGGATTCTCTAATGCTTATATTTTTCTGGTTGTAGTTAGCTTCCTTGGGTTGGAGTTTTCCTTCCAAAATTTTCTGTAGGGCTGGGTTAGTGGACACATATTGGTTGAATCTAGTTTTGTCATGGAATATCTTGTTTTCTCCGTCTATAGTGATTGAGAGCTTTGCCGGGTATAGTAGTCTGGGCTGGCATCCATGGTCTCTTAGTTTAGGTAGAATATCTATCCAGGACCTTCTGGCTTTCAGAGTTTCCATGGAGAAATCAGGTGTAATTCTGATAGGTCTGCCTTTATATGTTACTTGACCTTTTTCCTTAGCTGCTCTTAATATTCTTTCTTTATTCTGTATGTTTGGGGTCTTGATTATTATGTGGCGAGGGGATTTTTTTGTGGTCCACTCTATTTGGTGTTCTGTAGGCTTCTTGTACCTTCATTGGCATGTCTTTCTTAAGGTTGGGAAAGTTTTCTTCTATGATTTTGTTGAATATGCCTTCTGCCCCTTTGAGGTGGATTTCTTCTCCTTCTTCTATACCTATTATTCTTAGGTTTGGTCTTTTCATGGTGTCCCACAATTCCTGGATGTTTTGTGTTAAGGATTTGTTGGATTTAAGGTTTTCTTTGGTTGATAAATCCATTTCTCCTAATGTATCTTCAACACTTGAGATTCTCTCTTCCATCTCTTCTATTCTGTTGGTAATGCTTGTATTCGTAGTGCCTGACTGTTTGTCCAGCTTTTCTATTTTCTGCCTTTCTTCAGATTGTGTTTTTTTTAGTGTCTCTATTTCAGTTTTCAACACTTGCAGCGTTTGCATTGCTTCTTGCAATTTTCTGTTTATCTGTTCGTCTGTTTGTTGCCTTTTATGAATTTTTTGGTTTGTTCTTTCTTCCATTTCTTGCATTTTTTGGTTTGCTTTTTGTTCCATTTCTTGGATTTTGTGCTTTGTTTCTTCTTCCATTTCCTGCCTTTTTTGGTTTGTTCCTTCCTCCATTTTTTTCATTTTTTGCTTTGTTTTTTCTACCATTTCTTGCATTTTTTGCTTTGTTTCTTCTTCCATTTCCTGCCTTATTTAGTATGTTTCTTCTTCTAATTCTTGCATTTTTTGCTTTGCTTTTTCTTCCATTTCTTGCATTTTTTTGCTTCATTTCTTCTTCCATTTCGTGCCTTTTTTGGTTTGTTTTTTCTTCCAATTTTCGCATTTTTTGGTTTGTTTTTTCTTCAATTTCTTGCATTTTTTGGTTTGTTTTTTCTTCCATTTCTTTGAGGGATTTTCCAATATCCTCTTTTAGGGCCTCTATTATTTTCATGAAAGTGCTTTTAAGGTCGTTCTCTTCTGTTTCCTTCGCGTTGGAATATTGGGGTCTTGCTGGTGTGGAGTCTCTAGAATCTGGCGGTGTCATATTTGTTTTTCTGTTGCTGACTGTGTTTTTGTATTGTCTCTTTCCCATCTCTTCTTCTAGTGGGTGCAGAAAGAGCCCCTTCCTGGTCTGGGGACCAGAGTTCCCTTTTGGTGGGTGCTAGTAAGTCCAGTAATCTGGTGGTTCTTCTATGCCTTGTCCAAATGCTGGTCCGTGGGTAGAGAAGAAGAACAGGAATCTGGGGCGCTTAGCCTCCTACCTGGTCCCCTGGACCCTATGCTGGGTCCTGTTGTACCTGATCCGGAACAGCTACTCCCCTGGTCTCCCTGGCTCCTGTAGTTTCCTGGTCTCTTTGGTGGGAGAGAAGATCTGGAGACTGGCGTGCTTGGCTCCCGCCGGGCTTGGGAGCTCTGTGCAGTTCCCAGGCGATCTGCAGGCTCTGGAACACAGGCCGGGAAGCTGGCCTGTTTACCTGATGCTCCCGCCGGGATTGGGAGCTCTGTGCAGTTCCCAGGCGATCTGCAGGATCTGGAACACAGGCCAGGAAGCTGGCCTGTTTACCTGATGATGCCAGAGGGACAGCTACTCCTATAGATATCTGTTAATCCCAGTTGGGTTATTACTTCTATTAGCCCTTTTGTTTCTTTGTTGAGTTTCTGTTTGGTATTCCTGTCTAGTGGTGAGAGTGGTGTGTTGAAATCTCCCACTATAAATGTGTGGGGCTTTAGATGAGATTTAAGTTCTAATAATGTTTTTTAACGAATGTGGATGCCTTTGTATTTGGGGCATAGATGTTCAGAATAGACACTTCCTCTTGGTGGGTTTCACCTGTGATGAGTATGTAATGACCTCCTTCATCTCTTTTGATTGATTTTATTTTAAAGTCTAGTTTGTTAAATATTAGGATTGCTACCCCGGCTTGTTTCTTGGGTCCATTCGATTGAAAATTTTTTTCCCAACCTTTAATTCTCAGGTAATGTCTGTCTTTAAGGGTGAGGTGTGTTTCCTGTATGCAGCAGAAGGAAGGGTTCTGTCTTAGAATCCAATCTGCTAGTCTGTGTCTTTTTATGGGTGAGTTAAGGCCATTAATATTGAGGGATATTAATGACCAATGATTGCTCATCCTTCTTCGATTTGCGATGGTTGTTGTTGGTGGAATTATGTGTGGAATTTCACCCCTTTGTTCTTTTGGCTGTTGGTAGAGAGAGATTCTCTAATGCTTATATTTTTCTGGTTGTGGTTAGCTTCCTTGGGTTGGAGTTTTCCTTCCAAAATTTTCTGTAGGGCTGGGTTAGTGGACACATATTGCTTGAATCTAGTTTTGTCATGGAATATCTTGTTTTCTCCGTCTATAGTGATTGAGTGCTTTGCCGGGTATAGTAGTCTGGCATCCGTGGTCTCTTAGTGTAGGTAGAATATCTATCCAGGACCTTCTGGCTTTCAGAGTTTCCATGGAGAAATCAGGTGTAATTCTGATAGGTCTGCCTTTATATGTTACTTGACCTTTTTCCTTAGCTGCTCTTAATATTCTTTCTTTATTCTGTATGTTTGGGGTCTTGATTATTATGTGGCGAGGGATTTTTTTTGTGGTCCACTCTATTTGGTGTTCTGTAGGCTTCTTGTACCTTCATTGGCATGTCTTTCTTAAGGTTGGGAAAGTTTTCTTCTATGATTTTGTTGAATATGCCTTCTGCCCCTTTGAGGTGGATTTCTTCTCCTTCTTCTATACCTATTATTCTTAGGTTTGGTCTTTTCATGGTGTCCCACAATTCCTGGATGTTTTGTGTTAAGGATTTGTTGGATTTAAGGTTTTCTTTGGTTGATAAATCCATTTCTCCTAATGTATCTTCAACACTTGAGATTCTCTCTTCCATCTCTTCTATTCTGT
>NW_024429421.1:0-9344 GCF_017639785.1 Mesocricetus auratus
TTTTTTTTAATTTTATTTTATCATTTTTTATTTTAATTTTAAATAGCTTGTTGTACATTTCAATCCCAGTTCCCTCTCCCTCCCCTCTTCCCGCACTCCCCTTCCCCCTCCCTCCCACCCTATTGCCAAATCCTTCCACATAGGGGATATCTAGAGTCTGTCATTTTACTCTGGTAGGGTCAAGGCACTCCCCTAAGAGTCCAGGCTGAGAGAGCATCTCTCTTTGTGCTATAGGCACATGAAGACAGTTTGTATACCAGGGATAGACACTGATCCACAGCTCAGGGCCCCATAGGGTGCCCAGGCCTTCTCACTGACACTCACATTTGGGGGGGTCCAGATCATTCCCATGCTGGCCTCCCCACTGTCGGTCTGGGGTCCAAGAGCACTCCCCTGTTCAGATCAGCTGTCTCTGCTGGTTTTGCCAGCCCATTCTTTGCCAATTTGCTCATCACTCCTCTCTGTTACTGGGTTCCTTGGGTTCAGGTCAGTGATTAGTTGTGTGTTTGCCTCTGCTTCCATCAGTCACAGGATGAAGGCTCCCGGATGGTTATAGATATCAAGTTCATTATCAGGAATGGGCATTCGAGGAGGTCCCTCCACTATTGCTTAGCTTGCCAATTGATGTTATACCTTTAGATCACTCGAGGTCACTCTGGTGCCTGATCTGTCTTCTATCCTATGATTCCCTCTTCCCCCTATTCTACCCCCATCCCCTCAACTTCCTGTTCCCCCATGACCAACTCCCTTCCTCTTTACCCCCTCTATTCTTCCCGGGTCCCACTCCCCCCGACCCCTCGCCGTGTTCCCCATCCATTCAGAGGATCTTGACTTCATCCTCTTCTCTTGGGTACTATGCATATATGCATATCTTTTAGGTTCTTTCCTGTTTCCCAGACTCTCTATCTGTGGAAGTGCAGACTGGTACTATCCTGATCCATATCTAAAATTCATATATGAGTGAGTACATACCATGTTTGTCTTTTTGCGACTGGGTTACCTCACTCAGGATGGTTTCTTCCAGTGCTATCCATTTCCCTGCGAATTTCAAGATTCCATTGTTTTTTTCTGCTGAGTAATACTCCATTGTGTAAATGTACCACATTTTCTCTATCCACTCTTCAGTTGAGGGGCATCTAGGTTACTTCCAGGTTCTGGCTATTACAAACAATGCTGCTATGAACATAGTGGAGCAGATGCCCTTGTTGTATGAACCTGCCTCATTTGGATAAATGCCTAAGAGTGGAATTGCTGAGTCTAGTGGTATATTAATTCCCATTTTCCTGAGGAATCTCCATACTGATTTCCAAAGAGGCTGTATGAGTCGGCATTCCCACCAGCAGTGGAGGAGTGTTCCTCTCTCTTCACATCCTCTCCAGCATAAATTGTCTTCTGTGTTTTTGATTCTAGCCATTCTGACAGGAGTAAGATGGTATCTCAGAGTTGTTTTGATTTGCATTTCCCTGATGGCTAAGGATGTTGAGCAGTTTCTTAAGTGTCTCTTGGCCATTTTAGCCTCCTCTACTGAGAATTCTCTATTTAGCTCTGTACCCCACCTTTCAAGTGGATCTTTTGGTGTTTTGGAGACTTGTTTCTTGAGTTCTTTGTAAATTTTGGAGATTAGCCCTCTGTCAGATGTAGGGTTAGTGAATATCTTTTCCCATTCTGTGGCCTGCCTTTTTTTCTTTTTGACTGTGTCCTTTGCCTTACAGAAGCTTTTTAGTTTCAGAAGGTCCCATTTGTTAATTGTCGATCTCAGTGCCTGTGCCACTGGTGTTATGTTTAGGAAGTGGTCTCCTGTACCAACTCGTTGAAGAGTATCTCCCACTTTCTCTTCTAAAAGTTTCAGTGTGGCTGGATGTATGTTGAGATCTTTGATCCATTTGGACTTAAGTTTTGTACAAGGCGATAAACATGGATCTATCTGCAGTCTTCTGCATACCAGTACCCAGTTATGCCAGCACCATTTGTTGAAGATGCTTTCTTCTTTCCACTGTACAGTTTTAGCTTCTTTGTCAAAAATCAGGTGTTCATAGGTGTGTGGGTTAAAATTAGGGCTTTCGATTCGGTTCCATTGGTCTACCTGCCTATTTTTGTGCCAATACCAAGCTGTTTTCAGGACTATAGCTCTATAATAGAGCTTGAAGTCAGGTATGGTGATGCCTCCTGAAGTTCCTCTATTGTATAGGGATGTTTTGGCTATCCTGGGCCTTTTGTTTTTCCATATAAAGTTGATTAATGTTCTTTCCAGGTCCTTGAAGAATTGTGATGGAATTTTGATAGGGATTGCATTGAATCTGTAGACTGCTTTTGGCAAGATTGCCATTTTTATTATGTTGATCCTACCAATCCAAGAGCATGGGAGATCTTTCCATTTTCTGGTATCTTCTTTGATTTCTTTCTTCAAAGACACAAAGTTCTTGATATACAGGTCCTTCACTTCCTTGGTTAACATTATCCCCAGATATTTGATGCTGCTTTTGGCTATTGTAAAAGGTGATGTTTCTCTGATTTCTTTCTCAGTCACTTCATCTTCTTTATATAATAGGGCCACTGATTTTTTTGAGTTTACCTTGTATCCTGCCACATTGCTGAAGGTGTTTATCAGCTCTAGGAGTAACCTTGCGGAGTTTTTTGGGTCACTTATGTAAACTATCATATCATCTGCAAATAGTGAAAGTTTGACTTCTTTTTCTCCTATTTGTATCCCCTTTATCTCCTTTTGTTGTCTTATTGCTGTAGCTAGGACTTCCAGTACAATATTGAAGAGATATGGAGAGAGTGGACAGCCTTGTCTTGTTCCTGATTTTAGAGGAATTGCTTTGAGTTTCTCTCCATTTAGTTTGATGTTAGCTGTTGGTTTACTGTATATTGCTTTTATTATACTCAGGTACGTTCCTGTTATCCCTGATCTCTCTAGGACCTTTATCATGAATGGGTGCTGGATTTTATCAAAGGCTTTTTCAGCATCTAGTGAGATGATCATGTGGTTCTTCTTTCGCAGATTGTTAATATGGTGGATTACATTGATAGATTTTCTAATGTTGAACCATCCCTGCATTCCTGGAATGAAGCCTACTTGATCATGGTGGATGATTTTTCTGATGTGTTCTTGAATCCGGTTTGCAAGTATTTTATTGAGTATTTTTGCATCAATGTTCATGAGGGAAATTGGTCTATAATTCTTTTTCTTAGTTGTGTCTTTGTGTGGCTTGAGTATCAAGGTAATTGTAGCCTCGTAGAAAGAGTTTGGCAGTGAGCCTCCTGCTTCTATTGTGTGGAATACTTTGACGAGTATTGGAATGAGCTCTTCTTTGAATTTCTGGTAGAATTCTGCACTGAAGCCATCTGGGCCTGGGCTTTTTTTGTTTGGGAGACTTTTGATGACTGCTTCTATTTCATTAGGGATTATAGGTCTGTTTAGATTATTTATCTGTTCTTCATTTAGTTTTGGCAAGTGATATCTATCCAGGAAATTGTCCATGTCCTTTAAATTTTCAAATTTTAAAGAAAGATTTTTCTATTACCAGGCAACAAGCCAAGGAAATAATAAGAAATTGCCCCATTTTCTCATTCTGCAATCAAACTCTGTTACTAATAGTTTGTAATCCCAAAGATATTTGGAGGTTATATATATATACATATATATATGTATGTATATATATATATATATATATATAGAGAGAGATTTCTGATGGTTTCCTGTAATTGTAGAAACAATGATATAGGGTGGCATGGCTTTCTGGTAGGATGCATGCGATCTTTGGGGATGTGCAGAATTAAATGTGGGCTGTATTAAACACAAGTGGCTGTGTGCATTCAGTTGTAGCATAGCTGAAAACAAAGAACAGTTGTCTAAATTCAGCTGGCTGGCCACCAGTCGCAGATGCTTCCACTTCTGTGAAGGCATGAGTTTCCAGTCACTTCTGGTACCAGATAACAAGGGAAGTCAATTAAATATACACTAAAGTATATTTATTTACCAGCGAAAGAACTTACACACAAGGTCATAGATCAGAAGCAGGACAGGCTCCCAAACAGAGAGTAAGAGTACATTTATGTTCCTTAAACCACCTGTGCTAACCTGCCTCCACTTGCCCTTTTCAGCAGATAGTTTTGTCGGTTCACCCCTACCCAGTTATGTTTACCTACCTTCCTCTCAACGTTTTGCTTAGCTTTCTTAAGAGTTTTGTCTACTTTCTGTATTTCTCTGTTATTCTTTCTTTTGTGTGTAAGTATGAAATATTTCAAATATATGGAAATTTTGAGATACTTCTACAATAAATAGTTGTGTTAGTAACTTTTCATGAGTTTGGTCAAAGATAACCATGACAGCAACTGAAGAAAATAAAAGCATAGATATTCTAAGGTTTCAGTCAGAGGTCATGCCAAATTCAAAATGCAATTCCCAAGATGAAAATGACAAGAGATGGTTAACTTTAGAGACAAATATTATTCATCTGTGGCCCAGGTACATATGTACATATGGGTCCGAGAATCTGGCTATTTAGACAGTCTAGCCTGTTTAGAATGTTTAGGCAATCAGAGGCCCTATCCCCGCAAAATCATTACAAATGTTGGGTAACACCTGAGGAATGACACCAAATTATGTCGTAACTCTCTCTCTCTCTCTCTCTCTCTCTCTCTCTGTCTGTCTGTCTCTCTCTCTCTCTGTCTGTCTCTCTCTCTCACACACACACATACATGGACACACAGACACACACATAGAGGTGCTGTGATAAAAGAGCAGCATCACCCATTCATCTCCTTTTATAGACTTGCACAGACATGCTCTATTTCAGAGGAAAGTGACTTTTGTGCAGGATTCAACCATTCTGACTAGTCTGAAACCGCCTCCAAAAACTTCTGAGCTGGAACATTAACAGACATTCCTAAAAACACCTATTAGTATTCCCTGCTTTCCCCAAAGGAGTAGGGTAGAGTGTATATGGGTCTAGAATGTTCTTTGTTATATTTTAAAATCCACTAGATCGACTAGATGTTGGACTGATAATTAGAGTGTGCTCACAAGTTTTCTCCAATAGTTAAAAGATACTGATTTGGATAAAAAGTAACAGTATAGCAAGGTTTGAGCTAAGATCAGATATGCATGACCTGGGTTAGATACAAGATGGATGTGAGTAACCTGGAAAACTGAATGTGGAGCATATAAGGGAGCCAATACAACACTGTAGTTTAGGCTCTTAATATTCCTACAGGAAACAGACCAGCCTTGCATTAAGATACTTATCCCTTAAATGCTCTTATAATCAGATAAATGTTATTGCAAGGAGAAAATTCACACTGCAGAAACTATAACCTGCAAAGCTAATCCCCCATGGGGAAGGTACTAAAGGATTTCCAACCAATCAGAGATCTCTGGTTTTGGAAGAAGGAGGTCCTGCAGGTTTTGCTGTGTCTCCCAGGAGAGATTTAAGAATAGGGAAGCCTGACTTCTGCTGAATTATGGGGAAAGCTTTTTAGCAGGTAGGACTATTGGGGGAAGTCCTGTGCATTTGTCAATAAAGTACTGTTGAGACAATAGGAAACCTAGATAGGAGGGACTAGGAGTCGAGGGGGATTCTGGGAAGGAGAAACACAGGAGAGTCGACATGTAACGCCGGGTAGGAGACCGGAAATTTCTCCGGTATGAGACATACTTAGATTAACAATTATGAGGTAACTGCTTAAGTCAGAGCTAGCCAGTAAGAAATAAGCAAGGCCAACAGCTTCATAATTAATACATTGTCTTGTGTGTTATTTGGGGACTACAATGCGGCAGAGCCCAGGCGGCTGGCAGGGGATAAACCAAAGCGCCTAGCAAAGGAAAAGCTTCTCTTAACAGAATAGTGTCAGAAGTGGGATTGAATTTCCACACAAAACAATGAAAGCTTTAAAGGAATTTTAGAAACAGAAGAACAGAGAGAAGCACAGATTTTGGTAGCAGCAATATTCTCAGGTATGCTCTGTTTTGCTAGCGACAAGCCGAGATTCACGTGGCTCGCTTACCGGAGTCTTCCTGACTCGGCATAAAAAGAAAAAAAAAGGTTGTTATAAGAGACTCTACTAACGATTTAAAGGTGTGTACGTACAGATGGAAGTGGCAGCATTTGCTGGATGTCAGCATGGAATGAGGCGGTAAACTGGAGTTACGCTTATGCCCACCATCTTGACGAAAAACTGGCATTTTTTAACAGCTGCGGTTTTACAGATAAGACACGTGGCCAGAAAAACATAAAGATGTACAGTAAAGTCAGACTTGGATAAAGAAAAACCTGTTCCTCGGGCAGCATCAGGTAAACAGGCCGGCTTCCTGGCCTGTGCTCCAGTGCCTGCAGATCGCCTGGGACCTGCACAGAGCTCCCAATCCCGGCGGGAGCAAAGCACCCCAGACTCCAGATCTTCGCTCCCACCAATGAGACCAGGAAAGGAGAGGAGACTGGGAGTCCAGGGAAGCAGCTGTTCCTCCGGGCAGCATCAGATAAACAGGCCGGCTTCCTGACCTGTGCTTCAGTGCCTGCAGATTGCCTGGGACCTGCATAGAGCTCCCAATTCCGGCGGGAGCCAAGCACACCAGACTCCAGATCTTCTCTCCCACCAACGAGACTAGGACAGGAGAGGAGGCTGGGAGTCCAGGGAAGCAGCTGTTCCTCGGGCAGCATCAGGTAAACAGGCCGGCTTCCTGGCCTGTGCTCCAGTGCCTGCAGATCGCCTGGGACCTGCACAGATCTCCCAATCCCGGCGGGAGCAAAGCACCCCAGACTCCAGATCTTCGCTCCCACCAATGAGACCAGGAAAGGAGAGGAGACTGGGAGTCCAGGGAAGCAGCTGTTCCTCCGGGCAGCATCAGATAAACAGGCCGGCTTCCTGACCTGTGCTTCAGTGCCTGCAGATCGCCTGGGACCTGCACAGAGCTCCCAATTCCGGCGGGAGCCAAGCACCCCAGACTCCAGATCTTCTCTCCCACCAACGAGACCAGGACAGGAGAGGAGGCTGGGAGTCCAGGGAAGCAGCTGTTCCTCGGGCAGCATCAGGTAAACAGGCCGGCTTCCTGGCCTGTGCTCCAGTGCCTGCAGATCGCCTGGGACCTGCACAGAGCTCCCAATCCCGGCGGGAGCAAAGCACCCCAGACTCCAGATCTTCGCTCCCACCAATGAGACCAGGAAAGTAGAGGAGACTGGGAGTCCAGGGAAGCAGCTGTTCCTCGGGCAGCATCAGATAAACAGGCCGGCTTCCCGGCCTGTGCTCCAGTGACTGCAGATCGCCTGGGACCTGCACAGAGCTCCCAATCCCAGCGGGAGCCAAGCACCCAGACCCCAGGTCTTCTCTCCCACCAATGAGACCAGGAAACCAGAGGACCCAGGGAGACCAGGGGAGTAGCTGTTCTGGATCAAGTACAACAGGACCCAGCATAGGGTCCAGGGGACCAGGTAAGAGGATAAGTGCCCCAGATTCCTGTTCTTCTTCTCCACCCACGGGACCAGCATTTGGAAAAGGAATAGAAGAACCACCAGATTATTGGACTTGCTAGCACCCACCAAAAGGGAACTCTGGTCCCCAGACCAGTAAGGGGCTCTTTCTGCACCCACTAGAAGAAGAGATGGGAAAGAGACAATACAAAAACACAGTCAGCAACAGAAAAACAAATATGACACCGCCAGATTCTAGAGACTCCACACCACCAAGACCCCAACAATCCAATGAAGACGAAGCAGAAGAGAACGACCTTAAAAGCACTTTCATGAAAACGATAGAGGCCCTAAAAGAGGATATTGGAAAATCCCTCAAAGAAATGGAAGAAAAAACAAACCAAAAAAATGCAAGAAATGGAAGAAAAACAAACCAAAAAATGCAAGAATTGGAAGAGAAAACAAACCAAAAAAGGCAGGAAATGGAAGAAGAAATGAAGCAAAAATGCAAGAAATGGAAGAAAAAAACAAAGCAAAAAACGCAAGAATTGGAAGAAGAATCATACCAAAAAAGGCAGGAAAGGGAAGAAGAAACAAAGTAAAAATGCAAGAAATGGTAAAAAAACAAAGCAAAAAATGAAAAAAATGGAAGGAGAAACAAACCAAAAAAGGCAGGAAATGGAAGAAGAAACAAAGCACAAAATGCGAGAAATGGAAGAAAAAGCAAACCAAAAAATGCAAGAAATGGAAGAAAGAACAAACCAAAAAATTCATAAAAGGCAACAATTGGACGAACAGATTAATAGAAAATTGCAAGAAGCAATGCAAACACTGCAAGGGTTGAAAACTGAAATAGAGTCATTAAAAAAAACACAATCTGAAGAAAGGCAGAAAATAGAAAAGCTGGACAAACAGTCAGGCACTACCAATACAAGCATTACCAACAGAATAGAAGAGATGGAAGAGAGAATCTCAAGTGTTGAAGATACGCTAGGAGAAATGGATTTATCAACCAAAGAAAACCTTAAATCCAAAAAATCCTTAACACAAAACATCCAGGAAATATGGGACACCATGAAAAGACCAAACCTAAGAATAATAGGTATAGAAGAAGGAGAAGAAATCCACCTCAAAGGGGCAGAAGGCATATTCAACAAAATCATAGAAGAAAACTTCCCCAACCTTAAGAAAGACATGCCAATGAAGGTACAAGAAGCCTACAGAACACCAAATAGAGTGGACCACAAAAAAATCCCCTCACCACATAATAATCAAGACCCCAAACATACAGAATAAAGAAAGAATATTAAGAGCAGCTAAGGAAAAAGGTCAAGTAACATATAAAGGCAGACCTATCAGAATTACACCTGATTTCTCCATGGAAACGCTGAAAGCCAGAAGGTCCTGGATAGATATTCTACCTACACTAAGAGACCATGAATGCCAGCCCAGACTAGTATGCCCGGCAAAGCTCTCAATCACTATAGATGGAGAAAACAAGATATTCCATGACAAAACTAGATTCAAGCAATATGTGTCCACTAACCCAGCCCTACAGAAAATTTTGGAAGGAAAACTCCAACCCAAGGAAGCTAACTACAACCAGAAAAACATAAGCATTAGAGAATCCCTCTCTACCAACAGCCAAAAGAACAAAGGTGTGAAATTCCACACATAATTCCACCAACAACAACCATCGCAAATCGAAGAAGGATGATCAATCATTGGTCATTAATATCCCTCAATATTAATGGCCTTAACTCACCCATAAAAAGACACAGACTAGCAGATTGGATTCGAAGACAGAACCCTTCCTTCTGCTGCATACAAGAAACACACCTCACCCTTAAAGACAGACATTACCTGAGAGTTAAAGGTTGGGAAAAAATTTTCCAATCAAATGGACCCAAGAAACAAGCAGGGGTAGCAATCCTC
>NW_024429422.1:0-2015 GCF_017639785.1 Mesocricetus auratus
AATGCAGGGATGGTTCAACATTAGAAAATCTATCAACGTTTAAAATCCCAGCACAATTCTTCACAGACCTTGAAAGAACAATAATCAATTTTGTATGGAAAAACAAAAGACCCAGGATAGCCAAAACAACCCTGTTCAACAAGGCAACGTCCGGAGGCATCACTATCCCTGACCTCAAGCTCTATTATAGAGCTATAGTCCTGAAAACAGTTTGGTATTGGCACAAAAATAGACAGGCAGACCAATGGAATCAAATTGAAAATCCGGGTATTAACCCACACACGTACGAACATCTGATCTTTGACAAAGAAGCTAAAAATATACAATGGAATAAAGAAAGCATCTTCAACAAATGGTGCTGGCATAATTGGAGACTGG
The DNA here is from genome assembly GCF_017639785.1 of Mesocricetus auratus. Classification (NCBI taxonomy): domain Eukaryota; kingdom Metazoa; phylum Chordata; class Mammalia; order Rodentia; family Cricetidae; genus Mesocricetus; species Mesocricetus auratus. The sequence continues at coordinate 379 of NW_024429422.1, forward strand.
CATGTAGAAAAATGCGGATCGATCCATGTTTATCGCCATGCACAAAACTTAAGTCCAAATGGATCAAAGACCTCAACATAAATCCAGCCACACTGAACCTCTTAGAAGAGAAAGTGGGTGATACCCTTGAAAGAATTGGTACAGGAGACAGCTTCCTGAACATAACACCAGTAGCACAGACAGTGAGATCAACAATTAATAAATGGGACCTACTGAAACTGAGAAGCTTCTGTAAGGCAAAGGACACAGTCAGCAAGACAAAAAGGCAGCCCACAGAATGGGAAAAAATATTCACTAATCCCACATCTGACAGAGGGTTGATCTCCAAAATTTACAAAGAACTCAAGAAGCAAGTCTCCAAAACAGCAAAGGACCCAATTAAGAAGTGGGCTGCAGAACTAAATAGAGAGTTTTCAATAGAGGAGTCTAAAATGGCTGAGAGGCACTTGAGAAAGTGCTCAACATCCTTAGCCATCTGGGAAATGCAAATCAAAGCAACTCTGAGATACCATCTCACTCCTGTCAGAATGGCTAAAATCAAAAACACCAATGACAATTTATGCTGGAGAGGATGTGGTGAAAGGGGGACACTCCTCCATTGCTGGTGGGAGTGCCAACTGGTTCAGCCACTTTGGAAAGCAGTATGGAGATTCCTCAGAAAAATGGGAATAAACCTACCACAAGACCCAGCAACTGCACTCTTAGGCATATATCCAAAAGATGCCCATTCATATAACAAAGATGTCTGTTCCACTATGTTCATAGCAGCTTTATTTGTAATAGCCAGAACTTGGAAGCAACCTAGATGTCCCTCACCCGAAGAATGGATAGAGAAAATGTGGTACATCTACACAATGGAGTACTATTCAGCAGAAAAAAATAATGGAATCATGAGATTCGCAGGCAAATGGATGACACTAGAAGAAACCATCCTGAGTGAGGTAACCCAGTCACAAAAAGAGAAACATGGCATGTACTCTCTCATATATGGATTTTAGACATAGATCTGGGAAGTGCCAGCCTACAATCCTATTGCCAGAGAGTCTGGGAAACAGAAATTTCATTTACTGGCTGGTTAAGTAATGAGCTGAACTCAAGAAATCCAGTATCAGAGAGGGAGGACTGATGATCAAAGGGATTAAGACTGGGCTGGTTGAACCCCCAGAAACAGCTGACCTGACAAAGGTTAACTCTTGAATCCCAGGCATCAGCCTGGGAATCCAGCATGGGACTGATCAAGACCCCCCGAATCTGGGTGTCAGTGAGGAGGCCTAGGTAATCTATTGAGCCTTGGACAGCAGATCAGTACCCATCCCAAGTATACACACGGACTTTGGACTCCCATTGAACAATGTGAGGTGCACTCTCACCCTGAACTCTTGGGGAAGGGTCAAGGCACTGCCCTATATGAAATGACAGACTATGGACACCCCCATGGAGGGCCTCACCCTCCCTGGGGGAATGAGGGGATAACGGGGGGGATGGGGGGAGGGCACGGGAGGAGGGGAGGGAAAGGGAGAGGGACCTCGTACTGACTTGTGAAGCAACCTTGTTTCTTATCTAAATTTAAAATGGAAAATAAAAAAAATATTAATAAAAAAAAAGAAAAAAAAAGAAAATCTATCAATGTAATCCAC
>NW_024429423.1:0-15769 GCF_017639785.1 Mesocricetus auratus
GTGGTGCCAAGATAGTTAATGGCTGTCCCAAGGTTAATTTAGAGGCATCTTTGGTGAGAACAGCAATAGCAGCTAACATCCTCAGGCATGGAGGCCACTCTGATACAACTGGGTCCAGCTTTTTTGATAAGTATGCAATAGGGCACCTCCAGGGTCTGAGTCTTTGCGTTAAAACTCCTTTAGCAAAGACCTGCCTCTCATTGGCACAGAGTTCGAAAGGCTTAGTTATCTCGGGCAGGGTCTTTTCCAAACTCTTTCTAAGAGGCTTCAATAACCATGATCCCCAAACACATAAATAAGAAATAGAACTTCAGACCAATATCCCTCATGAACATTGATGCAAATATACTCAATAAAATACTGGGAAATCAGATCCAAGAACACATCAAAACAAGCATTCACCATGATCTAGGGATGCAGCGATGGTTCAACATACAAAAGACCATTAATGTAATCCACCATATAAACATGCTGAAAAAGAAAAATCACATGATCATCTCACTAGATGCTGAAAATTCCTTTGACAAAATCCAACACCCCATCATGATAACACCCTGTCATGATAAAGGTCTTGGAGAGTTCTGGGATAACAGGAACATACCTAAACATAATAAAAGCTATATACAGCAAACCAACAGCCATCATCAAACTAAATGGACAGAAACTCAACGCAATTCCTCTAAAATCAGGTACAAGACAAGGCTGTCCACTCTCTCCATAATTTTCAAAATTGTACGTGAAGTTCTAGCCAGAGCCATACGACAACCAAAGCAGATCAAGTGGATACAAATTAGAAAGGAAGACGTCAAATTTTCACTATTTGCAGATGATATGATACTTTACATAAATGACTCAAAGAACTCTACCCGGGAACTCTTCCAGCTGATTAACAACTTCAGCAAAGTGGCAGGCTACAAGATCAACTCAACAAAATCAGTAGCCCTACTATATACAGATGAGAAAAGGACTGAGAAAGAAATCTGAGAAACATCACCCTTTATAAGTGCCACAAACAACATAAAATACCTTGGGGTAAGGCAAATCAAACAAGTGAAAGCCCTGTATCACAAGAACTTTGAGTCTTTAAAGAAAGAAATTAAAGAAGACCTCAGAAAATGGAAATACCTCTCAGTCGCTTGGATAGCTAGGATCAATGTAGCAAAAATGGCAATACTGAAAAAAGGAATCTACAGATTCAGTAGATTCAGTGCAATACCCATTAAAATCCCAGCACAATTCTTCACAGACCTTCAAAGATCAATAATCAATTTTGTATGGAAAAACAAAAGACCCAGGATAGCCAAAATAACCCTGTTCAACAAGGCAACATCAGCAGGCATCACCATCCCTGACTTCAAACACTATTATAGAGCAATAGTCCTGAAAACAGCTTGGTATTGGCACAAAAATAGACAGGTAGACCAATGGAATCGAATTGAAAAACCTGATATTAACCCACACATGTATGATCATCTGATCTTTGACAAAGAAGCTAAAAAAATATAATGGACAAAAGAAAGCATCTTCATCAAATGGTACTGGCATAACTGGATGCTGGCATGTAGAAGAATGCGGATAGATCCATGTTTATCGCCATGCACAAAACTTAAGTACAAATGGATCAAAGACTTCAAAATAAATCCAGTCACACTGAACCTTTTAGAAGAGAAAGTGGGCTGTACCCTTGAACGAATTGGTACAGGAGACAGCTTCTTAAACATAACACAAGTAGCACAGACAGTGAGATCAACAATTAATAAATATGATCTCCTGAAACTGAGAGGCTGCTGTAAGGCAAAGCACACAGTCAGCAAGACAAAAAGGCAGCCCACAGAGTAGGAAAAATATTCACTAACCCCACATCTGACAGAGGGCTGATGACCAAAATTTACAATGAACTCAAGAAGCAAGTCTCGAAAACACCAAAGGATACAATTAAAAAGTGGGCTGCAGAACTAAATAGAGAGTTTTCAATAGAGGAGTCTAAAATGGCTGAGAGGCACTTGAGAAAGTGCTCAACATCCTTAGCCATCTGGGAAATGCAAATCAAAATAACACTGAGATACCATCTCACTCATGTCAGAATGGCTAAAATCAAAAACACCAATGACAATTTATGCTGGAGAGGATGTGGTAAAAGGGGAACACTCCTCCATTGCTGGTGGGAGTTCCAACTTGTTCAGACACTTTGGAAATCAGTATGGAGATCCTCAGAAAAATGGGAATAAACCTACCACAACACCCAGCAACTCCACTTTTAGGCATATATCCAAAAGATGCCCATTCATACAACAAGGACATCTGTTCCACTATGTTCATAGCAGCATTATTTGTAATAGCCAGAACTTGGAAGCAACCTTGATGCCCCTCAACCAAAGAGTGGATTGAGAAAATGTGGTATATTGACACAAAGGAGTACTATTCAGCAGAAAAAAACAATGGAATCCTGAGATTTTCAGGGAAATGGCTGACACTAAAGAAACCATCCTGAGCATGGTAACCTAGTCACAAAAAGGGAAACATGGCATGTCCTCTCTCATATATGGATTTTAGACATAGATCTGGGAGTGGCAGCCTGCAATCCAATGGCCAGAGTGTCTGGGAAACAAAACCTTCATTCAGTTGTTGGTGGAAAAAGAGGCAGACTCCTACTGCTAAGCACTAAGCTGAACTCACGAAATCCAGTGACAGAGAGGGCTGGTTTAACCCTAAGAAACAGCTGACCTGACAAGGGTTAGCTCTTGAATCCCAGGCTGACGCCTGGGAATCCAGTATGGAAATGATCAAGACTTCCTGAATGTGTGTGTCAGTTAGGAGGCCTAGGTAATCTATTGAGCCTTGGGCAGTAGATCATTATTCACCAGGGTATACAAATGGACTTTGGATTCCCATCCAACAATGTGAGATGCACTCTCACCCTGAACTCTTGGGGGAGGGTCTAGGCCCTGCCCTGGATGAAATTACAGACTATGGACACCCCCATGGAGGGCTTCACCCTCCCTGGGGAAATGAAGGAATATTAGGTGGGTTGGGGGGAGGGAACGGGAGGAGTGGAGGGAAACGGAGAGGGACCTGGAACTGACTTGTGAAGCAACCTTTTTTCTAATTTAATTTTAAAAATAAATAATAAAAATATAAAAAAAGATGAGGTCCATGGATGTCAGTCCCAGGGGTGAATTTTGCAATGTCATCTCATTATTTAGTCACTTAAATCAATGATGAGGATTATGGGCATCTCCCCAAGGGCCAATCTTGCAATATCATATAATTATTTAGTAACTTTAAACAATGATGATAGCCTGGCGTTTGTGGCACACGCCTTTAATCCCAGCACTCGAGAGGCAGAGGCAGGTGGATCTCTGTAAGTTCATGATCAAGCCTGATCTACCGAGTTAGTTCCAGAACAGGCTCCAGAACAATACAGCGAAAAACAAAAAAAATCAATGATGATGTCTATGGTGTCCCAAAAAGAGTTTAATAATGGGACATTATCTTATTTTTTAGTTACTTAATCAATCCTCTATTCTACGGGTGTATCAACAGGAGTGAATTATGTGACCACCTCACAATATTTAGTAACTTAAATCAGTGATGCAGTTTATGGGCATAATTCGGGGGATGAATTATGCAAAATTATCTCATTATTTGGTCTCATGTATCAATGATGAGGTGTATGGGGGTCTCCCGAGGGGTGAATTTTGTGACGTCATTTCATTATTTGATCATTAAATCAATGATAAGATCTCCACAGGGATGAATTATATGAGGTCATCTCATTATTAATTCACTTAATTCAATGATGGGGCCTATGGGTGTCCCCCAGGGGTGAATTATACAATATAATCTCATTATAAAGTCACTTAAACCAATAATGACTTCTATGTGCATCTCCACACGGGTGAATTATGTGATGTCATCTCATTTAATCCGTTAAAGTAGGGGTCAGGTGTATGGACCTCTCACCAGGGCTGAATCATGGGACATCGTGTGATTATTTAATCACTGAATCCAATGATGAGGTCTATGGGTGTCTCATCAGGGATGAATTATGCGAATTCATTTCATTATTTTATCTCTTAAATCAATGAGGAGGTGTATGGGCATCTCCACATGGTAAAATATGCAATGTCATCTCATTATTTAGCCATGTATATCAATGATGAGGTCTATGGGAATCTTCACAGGGGTGAATTATGTGACGTCATCTCATTGTTTCATCACTTTAATCAAGCCTGAGGTCTATGGACTGCTCCCATGGATGAATTATATGAAGTCTTCTCATTGTTTAGTAACTTGAATCAAGGATGAGATGAATGAGTGTGTCCCCTGGGATGAATCACATGACCTCATCTCATTTTTTAGTCACTTAAATCAACGATGAGATTATGGGAGTCTCCAGGGTGTGAATAGTGTGACTTCATCTCATTATTAAGACACTTAAATCAGTGAAGATGTCTATGGCAGTCTCCCCAGGTGTGAATCCTGCGATGTCATACCATTATTTAGTTACTTAAATCAAGTTTGATGTCTATGAGTGTTTCTTCAGGGGTGAATAGTGCAACTTCCTCTCATTATCTCATTACTAAAATCAATGATGATGTCCTTGGGCATCACCTCAGGGGTAAATTATGTGATGTCTTCTCATTATTTGATCCCTTAAATCAAAGAAGAGGTCTGTGGGCTTCTCCTCAAGGGTGAATTATGCGATGTCATCTCCTTATTTAGTCACTTAAATCAATGATGAAGTTTATGGGCTGTTCCCATGGGTGAATCATGTGACATCATCTTATTATTTATTTACTTAAATTAATTATGATATCTAGGGGTTTCATGCAGGGGTGAATCGTGCAATGTATTCTGATTATTTAGTCACAAAAATCAATGATGATATCTATCAGTGTCTCCCCAGTGTTGAATTGTGCCATGTCATCTAATTATTTGATCAGTTAAGTCAATGATGTCGTTTATTGGTGTCTCCCCAAAAGTGAATTATGTGATGTCATCTCATTTTACCACTTAAGTCAATAACATGGTCTATGAGCATATCCCCAAGGGTGTATTATGTGTGATCTCATCATTTAATAACAACAATCAATAATGAGTTGTATGGGTTTCTCCCCAAGTTTAGTCATGTGAAGTCATCTCATTATTAGGTAACTTCAATCAATAATGATGTCTATGAGTGTCTCTCCAGGGGTGAATAATGCAACTTCCTCTCATTATTCAGTCACTTAAATCAATGATGAGGTCTATGAGTGTCTCCCCACAGGTGAATCATGTGAGATCATCTCCTTATTTAGTCACTTATATCAATGATGAAGAGTATGGGCATCTCCCCGGGTTTAATTATGTGGCAAAATCCCATTATTTGCTCACTGAAATCGATGACGTGGTCTATGGGCTGCTCCCCAGGGGTGAATCTTGCGACATCATCTCATTATTTAGCCACTTATATTAATGATAATGTCGTTTATGCGTCTCCCCAAGGGTGAATCATGTGACATCATCTCATTATTTAGTAACTTAAATCAATGATGAAAATTAGGGGCATCTCCCCAGGGAATAATCGTGCAACATCATCTCATTATTTAGTCACTTAAATCAAAGTTGACATCTTTGGGCTTCTCCCAAGTGGTGAATAATGTGACATCATCAACTTATTATTTAGTTACTTAAATCAATGAAGAGTTCTAAGGGTGTATCCCCAGGGTTGAATCAGGCGACAACATCACATTATTCAGATACATATATCAATGATGAGGTCTATGGGCATCTCCCCAGTGATGAATTATGTGATGTCATCTCATTATTTATTCACTTATGTCAATGTTGAGGGGTATGGGCTTCTCCCCAGGTTTGAATTATGTGATGTCATCTCCTTATTTAGTCTCATAAATCAATGATGATGTCCATGGGCATCTCTCCAGTGATGAAGTATGTGATGTTATCTGATTATTTGCTTAATTAATTTGATGATGAGGTCTGTGGACTACTCCCCAGGGGTGAATCTTGTGACTTCATCTCAATATTTATTAAATTATATCAATGATAATGTCTATTTGTGTCTCCACAATGATGAACCATGCTATGTCATCTCATTATTTATTTACTTAAATCAATTATGAGATCTATGGGTGTCTTCCAATTATGCTATGTCATCTCCTTATTTAGTCTAGTAATCAATGAGGAGGTCTATGGGCATCTCCCCATGGGTGAATTATGTGATGTCATCTCATTATTTGCTCACTTAAATCAATGATGAGATCTATTGGCTGCTCCATAGTGGTTAATCTTGTGACATCATCTCATTATTTAGTCACAAAATCAATGCTGACTTCTATGGGCTTCTACCAAGTGGTGAATTAGACACTTACTTCAATGATGAGGTTTATGGGCATTTCTACAGGGGTCAATTATGTGACATCATCCCATTATTAATCACTTAAATCAATAATGTAATCTAAGAGCATCTCCCCAGGGGTGAATCATGCAACACCATCTCATTATTTTGTCACTTAAATCTCATGAGGTTTATGGGTGTCTCACCAGGGGTAAATTATGTGACATCAACTCATTATTTGGTCACTTAAATCAATGATGAGGTCTATGGGCTTGTCCGCAGTGGTGAAATCATGTGAACTCATCTCATTATTCACTCACTTAAATCAATGATGAGGTTTATTGGCATCTCCCCAGGATTGAATTATGCGATATCATCTCCTTATTTAGTCATGTAAATCAATGATAAGGTCAATGGGCAACTTCCAAGTGGTAAATTAGGTGATGCCATCTTATTATTTGCTCACTTAAATCAATGATGAGGTCTATGGGAATCTTCTCAGGTGACAATTATTCCATGTCATCCCAGTATTTGATCAACTAAATCAATGATGTTGTCTATGGGCTTCATCTCATTATTTAGTCACTTAAATCAATGATGAGGTCTACAGGTGTCTCACCAGGGATAAATTATGTAACGTCGCCTCATTATTTGATGACTTAAATCAGTGAGGAAGTCTATGTGTGTCTCCCCAGGGATGAATCATGTGACAGCATCCTGTTATTAACACACTTAATTCAAAGATAAGATTTGCCGGGCAGTGGGGGTGCACGCCTTTAATCCCAGCACTCGGGAGGCAGAGGTAGGCAGATCTCTGTGTATTCCAGGCCAGGCTGGACCGACAGCCTCCAAAACAATACAGAGAAACCCTGTCTCGTAAAAAAAAACCAAAAAAACAAAAACAAAAACAAACAAAAAAAGATGAGATCTATGGGTGTCACCCAGGTGTGAATTGTGCAATGTATTCTGATTATTTATTCATGAAAATCAATTATAACATTTGTCGGTCTGTCGGTGTCTCCCCAGAGGTGAATTCTAAGATGTCATCTCATTATTTGAACAATCGGATCAATGATGTCATCTATCAGTGTCACGCCAAGGGTCAATTATGTGACATCATCTCATTATTTCATCATTTAAATTAATAATGAAGTCTATGGTCATCTCCCCAAGGGTGAATTATGTGATGTCATCTCATTATTTAGTAACATAAATCAATGATGTGTTGTATGTGCTTCCACACAGGGGTGAATCATGCAAAGTCATCTCATTATTTAGTCACCTAAATCAATGATGAGGTCTATGGGCCTCTCACTAAGAGTGAATCATGGGATGTCATCTCATATTTTAATATCTTGTATCAATGATGAGGTGTATGAGCATCTCCCCAGCATTGAATTATACTATATTATCTCCTTATTTAGTCAAGTAAATCAAAGATGAGGTCTATGAGCATATCCCCAGTGGTGCATTATGTGACCTCATCTCATTATTTGCTCACTTAAATCAAAGACAAGTTCTATTGGCATCTTCCCAGGGGTGAATCCTGTGACTTCATCAACTTATTTAGTTACTTATATCAATGATGATGTCTATTGGTGTCTCCCTAATGTGAACCATGCCATGTCATTTCATTATTTTTTTACTTAAATCAATTATGAGATCTATGGGCGTCTTCCCATTATGCGATGTCATCTCCTTATTTAGTACGGTAAATCAATGATGAGGTCTATAGGCATCTCCCCAGGGATGAATTATGTGTCTTCATATTATTATTTAGTCACTTAAATCAATGGTGAGGTGTATGGGAGTATCCCCAGGAATGAGTTATGTGACCTCATCTCATTATTTAGTCACTTATATTAATGATGAGATGTATGGGCATCTCACCAGGGTTGAGTTATAGGATGTCATCACCTTATTTAGTCACATAAATCAATGATGAAGTCTATGGGTGTCCCGCGCTACCGTCTCGCCAGCAAGAACGACGCAGAACACTCGGATCCTTCTGCAGTAAAGCTTTAATGCATCTTGAGAGATAGATGATCAGCTTCTTAGAGGGAGACCCCAAGCTAAGAAACCCAGCCCCTTATATAAGCCTAGGAGCTCCGAGTGAGACGTGTAGAGCCGGGATTGGTGGTTTGCACATCACCCCAGATGACGCCACGGGAGAGGCACAGCTTAAACGGTTAACTCCAACTGACAGCAGATGTCAGCGCCATCTTCTAACGGTTAACTCCAACTGACAGCAGATGTCAGCGCCATCTTCTAACGGCAATAGCGATAGCGAGGGCGGCTCCTCACATCTCCCCTATTCATTTATTTTTGAAGCAATAGGACACCCACAACTTTGGAGTGGAGATAGAGGTCAAATCCCCATGTGCAAATTCAGAACATGTACAAAGCTCCTCTCCAGGGTCTTATCCCCAGAGAGAGCCCTGACCAGTCCGATGTCGTTTTTCTGGGGGAAGGAGATCATGACATAGAACCTTCATGCAAGATGACTTATCTCCCAGGAGAAAGTCGTTATACCGCAGACCTCTCCTGTGCAGTGCTTAGCCTTGCAACTCCTTGGGCTGCTGAAGCCTACCCACTCTATCCCGTGCAATGAGACTAGCCTCGTGGGGTGCAAGAGCTGGGAGGCCAGCGACCTATTGCTTTAACATGGTTAACCAAATGTCAGGGGAGGCTCCGTGTTCTAAGGCAGCAAGTGCTTGTGCCACCACCACTTTGTCTCTTTTGTTTGGGCTCTGAGCTTACACACCATCCAAAGCATCAACACTATTCCACAGCAGAGAACTAGGCTAAATGATCCTACCCCCACCCATTCCTTAAAATAAGAAAATGCAGATGAAATCCAGGAGGAGAGGCCTTCCATCAGAGAAAGATCCAGATGCGTCGAATTCACTTGCAGGATCGCCATTCTCAACTCACGGAGTGTCTGCTCAAACTCAAAAGTCCAATTCTGTAATAAATGTTGAGACAGAGCTTGTGACAGGTTAGCTGCTCTTGTAAAATTCTCATATTGTACTGAAGTGACACAAAGGCCAGGCAACTTTTGTTCACATCCCAATTGGGCCATCTGCCACAATATATCCAATTGTTCCTGAACCAAATTAATCTGTTGGTTTACCAACATCAGGCCTCCTTGTATCTGAGAATTGGCAGTGGCCTGTTTATCTAGGACCATGGTCACAGTGGCCTATAGTTCATTAATGGTTTGAGTTGTCTGCACAGTGGCAGAAAGTGCAAGGGCCGAGGCGGTAACCGAAGCAGTAACCGCGGCGGTGGCTATCAGGCCCACAATAATAGCAGAGATCCCAAAAATCTCGCTTTTCCCTAAACAAACTCAAATTACTTGGCGTCTCAACAGGAACTGGAACAAATCGAGGCATGCGCATTACCAAAGCAAAAGGGTGCTTAATAGCATCCCAGCATAATGCATAAAAACAATTCTAAGCAGAGCAATTTATTTCTTTCTGATTCTTACCTAAGGTATCATTACTCACAACCCAAATAAAGGGCAGCTGAATAATTAGTTCTCTTAAAAGGGGTATACTTAACATTGGAGGAGGACCAATCAGATGATCCATAGCTCTGTCCCTCACTCAGACTGTTGCCTAATGCCCCTTTCCAATCAAAAGTAATCTGTCCCTTCTCACTATCATAGGAGAAAGATCAGTACAGCTTCCATTAATTCAAAAGGATTAGCATTAGATCTTTCTGGATCCATATGAATAAAATTATCCTTTAATGAAGAAATCACAGTAAAGCACAAGCTTCCTACTAATGACAAGGTTCTCTCATCCTGAAAACTCTGTATCTGAGGATCTAAAGGCAAAAAGGCAAGCCCCAACTCTCTATTAGTTGTGAAAAATCTAGGGAACACCTGGGCATTCTGCATCACTGGCATACTAGGAACCATCATCCCGAGTAGGAGAGTCTTCATCACCCACTTGGCCTCCATCCTTCTTATTCTGGAGTTGTGAAGGAGCTCTTCGAGTGAGTCTTTCAGGGATCCACAGGGGGTTTTCTTCCTCCTGTGGAAAAACACACACAGCTCCCCTGGATCTTATAAGAATAGGATCCGGGCCTTTCCATTCATTAGTTAAGCACATCTTTCCATTTTACAAATTCTTTTGGCCTATCAGGCTCTAAACTGTGGCGATCGGCCGCAGTGTGGCCTTGGGCATCAGAGTTCAAGAAATTAAGGGTAAAAAGTGCCATGGATACAGCAACTCTTGGTACCGAGGGTAGAACATCCTCAATACTCCCCTTTTGTTTAATCAGATATGATTTGAGTGTACGATGGGCACGTTCCACAATGCCCTGTCCTTGAGGGTTATAAGGTAGGCCAGTTAGATGGGTAACATCCATTTGCCGACAAAACTGTCGGAATTTTTGAGAGGTATATGCTGGTCCATTGTCTGTTTTTAAAATTCTGGGTTTTCCCCAAGCACTCCAGGCCTCAAGGCAATGTTGAATCACATATGAGGCCTTTTCCCCTGTTAGGGGTGTGGCGAACATTACGCCAGAACAGGTGTCAACAGAAACATGAACATATTGAAGCCTTCCAAAAGAGGGAATATGAGTAACATCCATCTGCCACATCTGCAATGGTCTAATGCCACGTGGGTTTATTCCCATGTGGGGAGTAGGTAAGAATTCGCAGCAATTCTGGCATTGAGTAACAATTTCCCTAGCCTCTTTCCTGGATAGAGCAAAACGACGGCGCAAGGTCTCAGCCGTCACATGAAAGCGCTTATGGAATTCTTTTGCTGCTTGTGCATGGGTAGACAAGGCAGCGGCCACCAGCTTTGTAGCCTTGTCCGCTAAGTCATTCCCTAAGGACATGGGACCTGGGAGTCCAGAATGTGCTCGGACATGGGTAATGAAAACAGGAAATCTCCTATTTAACAAGGCAGCTTGTATCTTTTGAAAGATGTTAGCAACTCTGCTGGAGGATCTTATTATTCCAGCTATCTCAAGGAGATTAACTGCATTAACCACATAAGAGGAATCTGATACAATATTGAGGGGTCCTGGAAAAGCCTCAAGAACCTCCAGTACTATCAGACATTCTACAACTTGAGGTGAAGTTTCATTATATTGTTTAGATATAACCCTATCCTTGACCACATAAGCTCCCATACCAGTTTTTGATCCATCAGTGTACACCACAGTCCCATCTGGGAGTGGGTCTTTAGCTGTCACTTGTGGAAACACTATAGCCTGGTTTAGGGCAAACTGTAAAATTGGATGCTTTGGAAAATGATTATCAATTTGTCCTGAAAAGGAAGTAACTAAAACTGCCCAATCACTAGATGTGGCTGCCAAGGTCTGAACTTGTGCAGCAGTATAAGGCACAATCAAGGAATCAGGATCCCTGCCAAAATGCGTAACAGCTGCTTTTATTCCGCGAAGCCGAGCTGTGCAACAGCATCAGGGTACCAGTCAATAATCTTAGCAGGGGAAGCATTTGGATGAATCCAAAGTAATGGTCCATGTTGCCACAGGACTGCAGTTGGCAATTGAGCTGTCTTAAAAACACACAGATTAAAAGGTAGTGACTCCTCAATACGTTGTAATTGTGCTTCCTGTAAGGCCTCTTCCACCATCTGTAAGGCTCGGTGGGCGGCAGGGGTAAATTTTCTGGGTGAGGAGATATGAGGCTCACCCTCCAGGAGATCGAAGAGGGGTTTTAGATCAGCAGATGGAATTTTTAAAAAGGGCCTCAACCAATTTATATCTCCCAGAAGTTTCTGAAAATCATTTAATGTTTGTAAGTGGTCTTTGCGAATTTCTATTTTCTGAGGAACTATATTTTTGGGAGTAATCATTGAGCCCAAAAAGAGGCCTGTATCTGCAATTTGAACCTTTTCTGAGGCAATCTCTAATCCCCACTGTTTTAATTCAGCCACCAGCATGGGGAAAGCCTTTTGTAAAACATCTAACTCTTTGTGACAAATAAGAATATCGTCCATATAATGGATAACGATTAAAGATGTAAATTGCTTCCTAATTGGCTCCAAAGCCTCCTGCACATACAGCTGACATATTGTTGGGCTATTGGCCATGCCTTGCGGCAGTACCTTCCACTGAAATCTCTTGTCTGGTTCCATATGATTAAGAGAAGGGATACTGAAGGCAAACCTTGGTCTATCCCGTGGGTAAAGTGGAATAGAGAAGAAACAATCCTTAATATCTATAATAATAAGCTTCCAATATTGAGGAAGTGCAGAAAGCAAAGGAAGGCCTCTTTGAACAGGGCCAAAAAGATGCATCTGATTGTTAATGGCCCGCAGGTCGTGGAGTAATCTCCACTTCCCAGATTTCTTCTTAATAACAAAAATTGGTGTATTCCATGGGGAGGTAGAAGGCTCTAGATGCCCCAGCCGTTCCTGTTCTTGCACTAATCTTGTGACAGCCTCTAATTTTTCAGAGGATAGAGGCCATTGAGAGACCCATAACGGCTCCTCTGTTTTCCATGGTATGGGTCGTGAAGCCTCAACGGCCCCTAAATAAAACCCAGTCCTTTTCTACCCCGATTTCCATGTTGTGTAATGGGTGTTATTCTGCCTTGTTCTTGCCTACCCAAGCCTCTACCGTTTGTATACCCCATCTTTGCCATAATGGCTGATGCCTGGGGGGAGTATTCATTAGTTAGGGTCATGCCCATGGCTTGTAACACATCCCGTCCCCATAAATTTACAGGGAGTGGCAACACATAGGGGGTAAAACATCCCTGTTTGCCCTCAACATTCCGCCAGGTTAAGGCTGAGGCACTGATGGCAGGAGAGGACTGGTATCCAAGACCTTGTAGAGAATGAGATGAAACAACAGTGGGCCAAGACTTCGGCCACCAATGGAGTGAAATAATGCTTTTGTCTGCTCCCGTATCCATTATCCCTTCAAATACTTTTCCATTAATTAACAATTTTATTGTAGGTCTCTCATTTAGGGGTATAGACAGATAGGCTGAATCACTTCCAGAAGATCCCATAGCCCTTTTTTGTAAAGTGTAGGTTTCTCCATCCCCGAGGGAGGGCAGCAACACCAGTTGTGCAATTCTATCTCCCTGCTTTATAGAAAATACACCCCGAGGGCTAGAACAGAGAACTTGAATCTCCTCTTTATGATACAGGTCAACAATTCCAGGATATATAATGAGTCCCTGTAAAGTTAAGGAGCCACGGCCCAGAATAAGCCCAATGGTGGCAGGGGGCAAAGGTCCAGGGGAATGGACTGGGACCGGTTGAACATTCATTTGGGGCATGAGTAAGAAGTCGGAGGCGGCACGCAAGTCCTGCATTGGTTAGGGGTACCCCCAGCTCCCTGCACACTCTGAGCCAATCTTGTAAACCTTTGCTTTTGTGAGGGGCGATAGCCGCTCGACATTCCTGGGTTGCTTGTTCATAGACAAGTTGCTCAATCAGGGGCATAGCTTGTTCTGAATCACCAAAGATGCGACTGGCGGCCTCTGTCATTCTGGCCACAAAGTCTGAAAATGGCTCTTGGGGTCCTTGGACAATCTTTGTAAGGTGTCCCTGGACTCTCCCCTTTTTGTGAGGGCCTTCCATGCTTTAATAGTGGCGGCCGACACCTGACCATAGACACCCCAGATGTAGTTGGTTTGATTAAGGGCATGTTGACCCTGACCTGTCAGCATTTCAAATGTCCACTGCCTCTGATTCTCATCTTCAGCCGTGGCATTAACTCTAGCTTGTGCCTGGGCTGCATCATACCAGAGAGCCTTCCATTCCATGTATTGTCCCATGTTGGGAAGCACTGCTTTCACTGTCGTCTGCCAGTCAGTGGGAGTCATAGCAAAATTAGCAAGCCTTTCCACCTGTAATGTGGTAAAGTTAGCATTGACCCCATAATTACGAACGGATTCGGCCAATTCTTTGATTTGATTGTAATCTACAGGGGTATGTACTCTTCCGCCTTCCCCATTCTCGAATACTGGAAAAGCCATTTGTATTTTTCTCCGTTCCTCTAAAGGTAAAAAGGAGTCAGTACCAGTATTCAGCCGAAGCTCATACTGCGGAGGCGCTGAGGGGCGTGAGCCCGCCGGATTTATAGGCGGTGGCCTCACATTCATTTTTGTTTTCAGCGGCCGGTGTCTATCAGGGTGATATCTTTCTTCCTCATACCGTGCCACCTCCTCCTCTAGACCACCTTCTTCGCTAGAATACAGAGTGTCAGAATCAGAATTATCTAGCTCCAAGGCTTCTAGCTCTACTGTAGGGTATAGACTAGATTCTGGCTTTTTCTTTTTCTTAGATTTGTTAGGGGGTGAATGATCACTCCCTTCTCTCTCTCCCCTTTCTTAATTTCTCGGGGAGGGCCTTTTTCTTAGACATGTCTTTCCTTTTGCGAGCTCCCATTCTCTCACTCCGTTCAGTTTCTGACATGCTATCCTGAACTTCCTCTAAGGTTCCCTGACTTTCTATTATAGCAGGGTGACAGGCCTCATCCTCCAAGCAGTTTTTAACTAGCTTCCAAATGGCTTTGGTACCTAAGTGGAGATCTCCTTCTGCATGCTTCCTGTCTAATTCTTTACCTAGCTTGTTCCATGAGGCCACAGTGAGGGACCCGGAACAAGCATACCATGGTGCCACTCTATCTACCTCCTTCACAAAATTTTGAAGTGTTCGTGGTGCAATTTTAAGATCTCTTTGTTTTAGCACAGTCTGTAGGGCAGTAACCACTGACTGTGACAACCCCATCGCGCTAGCGGCTTATCTAAAAACGGCGCTCAACTCCGTTACCAGACTGACAGCACCAGACTGACAGCACCAGACTGACAGCACCAGACTGACAGCACCAGACTGACAGCACCAGACTGACAGCACCAGCCACGATGAAGGAGAAGGACAAACAGGACTAGCACCAAAGCCTCCACTGACCCGTCCCACGGTGATGACAAACTAAGGCCAAAGTCGAGAAAGGGGGTATTCAGGATAAAGCATACCTCTCTGAACTTACGTCCCTGCAGTTCTAAATCCGCCCCGTCTTCCGAGGGGTCTCCCGCGGCGCCGGCGATGTTGAAGAGTTCCCGGGTTTCGGCACCAGATGTCCCGCGCTACCGTCTCGCCAGCAAGAACGACGCAGAACACTCGGATCCTTCTGCAGTAAAGCTTTAATGCATCTTGAGAGATAGATGATCAGCTTCTTAGAGGGAGACCCCAAGCTAAGAAACCCAGCCCCTTATATAAGCCTAGGAGCTCCGAGTGAGACATGTAGAGCCGGGATTGGTGGTTTGCACATCACCCCAGATGACGCCACGGGAGAGGCACAGCTTAAACGGTTAACTCCAACTGACAGCAGATGTCAGCGCCATCTTCTAACGGTTAACTCCAACTGACAGCAGATGTCAGCGCCATCTTCTAACGGCAATAGCGATAGCGAGGGCGGCTCCTCACA
>NW_024429424.1:0-517 GCF_017639785.1 Mesocricetus auratus
AGCCCACTCAAGCATGTAACTCCTGCATGACTTGACCTTCTCCCCATTCCCTCTGCCTTGCTAAAATCTATTAGATGACATTCCTAAAGCTATCCACCATGATCTGTTCCCAAGAAGCATGTTAACAGACAGGCCCAACTATGAGACATAAGAAAAAATGAGAGTGTGCATGTGTGACAGAGTGTAATAAGCAAGGTATTTAATGACCAGCTCAGGACTGAGAAGCAGAGCCCACCATGACTGTGTGAAATCTCCTCCTCCTGAGAAGCCAGTCTACAACGCTGAAAGCTGCCCAATCCAATACCAGATATCGAACACCAAAACCCTCAGTGAACTCACTGTTTGAATTGACAGGAATCTTGAGATGTGGCAAGCTTGTCTCTACCCTCGGCAGGTACCCTGGTTGTGAGCCTAGTGGCTTTGTCCCCTAGAAATTTGCTTCTGCTTGTGTGTATTGCTCTGACATAAGTGTGAAGTAAAATTGAAAGACCCCGGCCCAGCGCAGGCAGCTGAGGCT
>NW_024429425.1:0-7814 GCF_017639785.1 Mesocricetus auratus
CACATGTGACTTATATCCAGTTCCCATGAGCTTATAAAAATGTTTTAGGATTCTAAGTGGCAGCCTGTAAAGTGTTTCAAGTTCCAATGTATTGGACATTTTGGTGTTGATGGCAAATGCTTTTATTTGGGAATAACAGGTACTTTATTCTCTTACATTTGGTACCAGGACCAAATATGTAGTTTGTAGATGCTCTATTTTCTGTTTTGTCCATGTATCACAAGTCTTCACATAACTGCTCATATCGGGGAGATGTGCTAGTTTCCAGTTTGTCCTCACTGTTGTGTTCCCACCAAGGGAAGGACTTACTATGGGCCCCTGACATCTCCTCTAATGGCATCTGTCCCCTTTTGAAAGATCACTTTACAACTTCAAACATACTAACTTGGAGAAGATGATTTTTTCAGGTTGCTTGACAAGCATAAATATGTTTTCTTGGCTTAAGCTATGAGACTGTGAAATTACTTTATAGAGATAACTACTTAATGGTTAAAGTACTTATTGGGACTGTTGGGTGAAATGTCTTTAAAATTATCTTAACAAATAAAACAAATTGCAACAGTGCTGATTTTTCTGTATTTCTTACATGTATAAAATTTTTAAAAAGTAAAATTTTGGCCTTAATACAAAAAAAAGATTTGAATGTCTGTATCCATCTCTGTGTGTTGTCAGGATTAATGCTAACTTTGGCCACAAAAGGGCATAAATAAATTGGTTTGAATTACAATTTCCTATAATATAGTCTGGCCACAAATGCACAAGGATAAACCTGTTCTAAGTTCTGAGTGCACATATTGTATCTCCACTATAGTATTGTTCAGCTATTCATTTTTACATAGGCATATCATATATTCAAATTGGACATATCTGACAATCATATTTTTTCTAATACGTAATATCATTTGATTACCTTTGCATTTACATTAACACAACACTAGCATCCTACTGAGATTTGTATTGCCAGTATTACACATATATAAACTAGAAGAACATAAAGTGTAAAATGTATAGGGATGTTTAATCATTTTGTAATAAAGATGAACAAGTCAGTTGGAAGAGAAAGCTATCATGTTGTGAATATGTTTATGGGAAGAATGATAATTCATGTTTCGTCCAGGTCATTTTATATATTCTTAATATACATCAATCGTGCTACTTTATTTGAATGATTTACTCAGAGTTAAATTCAATCTGTTTTCCATTTAGAAATGTCTCTGTATATAGAAAGAATTACTTTATAAATGTTCCTTATCACCAAAGAAAAAGTATCATTTTAATTTCAGTTTAAAGAAAGGAATTTGAAAGTAAATATTATGCAACTGAAACACTAACTTCACTACACTGAAATTAAGAAACATCAGTGACTTGAGGTCTCATATTTGCCTATTAAACTAAAGTGCTGTGTTTTAAATCAACTACCTGCAATCTACAAAATCAACATGTGTATAGTGCCTACATTAGTAAAATATGCATCTATAACTAGTAAAACTTTGAAAAAGAAACATAAGTGGGAAGTGTAATATAAGAGTCAGAGAATAAACAACTTATGCTTAAAGATAAAAGATACATGATTCTTAAATAAGATCAAAGATGAGCTAGTAGGTAACTCTTCTCCATGTTCTCAAGTGTTGAAAATATCGTATGCCACAGCGGTCACTAGACTAGGCAAGTGATGAGAGAAGTAAGCAGCCATCACTATTAGCTGTAGCCTCAGTTCTTAAAGACTACAAACATGTCATTTGTAATCCACACATTCCTTCATTACTGTAATGGGGGAGCATAGAACTGGACGTTGTAATACTTAAAAGTCAGTGGTTGTCCATGTGTGTAAGTAAAGTTTGAAGAAACAGGAAGACAAATGTAGCTCACAAAAGACAGGTCCCCTACATATAAAGTCAGCTTCATGCGACAGAGTGACCACAAGCAAGGAATTTAAGGGAGTTCTTAATATTTATGTGAAATGTCCTTGCAGCTATGTGTGGCACAAATATTTGTGGTCCTTACACAAGCACATACTGATGAAATGACCATCAAGAGATTATAAGGCAATTTACTTTCATGTTCCTAGGATGACATTCATTGAAATAGTATTGGTTTACTTTTGATAAGACATTGCTGGCCACTGAGCTATGGACAATGTCAAGAGGAGGGTTCTTTGTGATGTATCATGGTAGAGACTGCTTCCTTCTTTCCACTTCCAGCATTTAAATTTGGAAGCTAACTGGAAGAAAAACAGAACACACACCGGACAAACAAAACTGATAAAATAACAGAGTCTTTAAAAGAACTTGGGGTCCCTGGTTGGTATGGAGGTTCAGAAAATAGGACAGAAGATTCAAGACCCATCTTGGAATATTCATGAAGACAGTTATGTGGAAACTACAAACACACTTACTGTATATTCAAAAATTTTTTGAAATACCCTTTATCCACTGGCCACTGCACAGTTCTTGGGGAGAAGTTGCAACCTGTCTTCAAATCTCCATGCTTGTCTTCACTCAGCTTCATTTTCCAAAAACAAGTGGGATTTGTGAAACTGGCCATGAGAATTGGAATGTTCAGGAGCAGCAGGAGGAAAATCAAAATGAGCATCTCTGTCCTGTGCTATATCACGACAGCATGAATTGTGAAGTGTCATGTAGAGAGCAGCATTAAATGGGCACCTACTTTTCCTACCTGTTTTTATTCCTTGGGCAAATGAGACGCTATTTTTGAATCTGTGACTCCTTTTTCTCCCAGTTGTTTCTTCACTCCTTGAGCAATATTGAAAAGTCTCTTTCCTGGGACTCTGAATCTGGAGTGCACAGTGCATGTGAAAAACATGGATTAATACATATATAAGGGGATAATTCAGTCTCTCATCCCATGACATCACTCATGTTTGTGACTATAAGGCCCCTGGAAAGAACACAGTTTTAAAAAATTTGGTCCCAAGATTAGCTCACTTTATGGGAACACCATTAAAAACGAGGTGAAATATAGGGAACCCAAAAATTAATGGTTCAAGAAGGACACACAAGTCAGAATTCATTGCTACCCATGGGACATTGCATCAACAAGTCCATGCCAGGGCTAGGCAGCCTAATTTGTGGAGCATCAGACATCCACAGAATATGCACAGTGTGACCTATGTTACACCAGTAACAGGTGCTGAATATCCAAACAATACCTATGCTTCCATTGTCTAGAGAACCCATAATCAGGACAAATCGCACAATTCTTGAATCTCTTGTATCCAAAAATATCCAATTTATTATGGAATCACAATTCATGGATCAAAGTTGGATATCAACAACTATCAAAACAGACTCTGCAAACTCATTGAAACTAAACAACTTCCTATTGACTGACTACTGGATCAAGACAGAAATAAAGAAAGAAGTGAAAGACCTCCTAGAATTAAGAGACAATGAATGCACAACATACTCAAACGTATGGGACACTATAAAAGGAATGATAACAGAAAAGTTCACAGCAGTATTTTCCTGCATAAAGAAGTTAGACAGCAGATTTAACAGTACACCCAAACGCTCTAGAGAAAAAAATAGGAGTAGTAGGCAACAAATAATCAAATAACAATGGGGATACATTTCATGAACTGACAATCTCCTGTAAACAGGTAACATTTTCAGTGGGCAAACTGGGACACCAATCCATTCACAAAACCTCAATTTACAATTATCCTGGCTACAAGATATGCTAAGGTATAGGTGGCACAGAAATTAACAGAGCAGTCTAACAATGACTGATCCAACTTGAGACCCACGCCACGAGGGGGACCCCACCCCTGACACTGTTTGGCAGGCCAGGACCCAGAAGGTTCATAGCTTAGTTACCGAGGATAGACCCAAAACATGACTGGAAAAAATCATTGAAATTATTACTAATGGACTTGTGCTATACTCTTAGATTGTTGCCTAGCCCAGCCTGTCATTAGAGAGGCTTCACCCAGCCGTTGATGCAAACAGATACAAAGACTTAAAGCCAAACATTAGACAGACTCAGGAATCCTTAAGAAGAAGGTAAGGGAAACAGGCCAGCTTCCCGGCCTGTGTTCCAGAGCCTGCAGATCGCCTGGGAACTGCACAGAGCTCCCAATCCCGGCGGGAGCATCAGGTAAACAGGCCAGCTTCCCGGCCTGTGTTCCAGAGCCTGCAGATCGCCTGGGAACTGCACAGAGCTCCCAATCCCGGCGGGAGCCAAGCACCCCAGACTCCAGATCTTCTCTCCCACCAACGATTCCAGGAAAGGAGAGGAGGCTGGGAGTACAGGGAAGTAGCTGTCCCTCTGGCATCATCAGGTAAACAGGCCAGCTTCCCGGCCTGTGTTCCAGAGCCTGCAGATCGCCTGGGAACTGGACAGAGCTCCCAATCCTGGCGGGAGCATCAGGTAAACAGGCCAGCTTCCCGGCCTGTGTTCCAGAGCCTGCAGATTGCCTGGGAACTGCACAGAGCTCCCAATCCCGGCGGGAGCATCAGGTAAACAGGCCAGCTTCCCGGCCTGTGTTCCAGAGCCTGCAGATCGCCTGGGAACTGCACAGAGCTCCCAATCCCGGCGGGAGCCAAGCACCCCAGACTCCAGATCTTCTCTCCCACCAACGATTCCAGGAAAGGAGAGGAGGCTGGGAGTACAGGGAAGTAGCTGTCCCTCTGGCATCATCAGGTAAACAGGCCAGCTTCCCGGCCTGTGTTCCAGAGCCTGCAGATCGCCTGGGAACTGCACAGAGCTCCCAATCCCGGCGGGAGCCAAGCACCCCAGACTCCAGATCTTCTCTCCCACCAAAGAGACCAGGAAACTACAGGAGCCAGGGAGACCAGGGGAGTAGCAGTTCCGGATCAGGTACAACAGGACCCAGCATAGGGTCCAGGGGACCAGGTAGGAGGCTAAGCGCCCCAGATTCCTGTTCTTCTTCTCTACCCACGGACCAGCATTTGGACAAGGCATAGAAGAACCACCAGATTACTGGACTTACTAGCACCCACCAAAGGGAACTCTGGTCCCCAGACCAGGAAGGGCTCTTTCTGCACCCACTAAAAGAAGAGATGGGAAAGAGACAATACAAAAACACAGTCAGCAACAGAAAAACAAATATGACACCGCCAGATTCTAGAGACTCCACACCAGCAAGACCCCAATATTCCAACGCGAAGGAAGCAGAAGAGAACGACCTTAAAAGCACTTTCATGAAAATGATAGAGGCCCTAAAAGAGGATATTGGAAAATCCCTCAAAGAAATGGAAGAAAAAACAAACCAAAAAATGCAAGAAATGGAAGAAAAAACAAACCAAAAAATGCAAGAATTGGAAGAAAAAACAAACCAAAAAAGGCACGAAATGGAAGAAGAAATGAAGCAAAAAATGCAAGAAATGGAAGAAAAAGCAAAGCAAAAAATGCAAGAATTAGAAGAAGAAACATACCAAATAAGGCAGGAAATGGAAGAAGAAACAAAGCAAAAAATGCAAGAAATGGTAGAAAAAACAAAGCAAAAAATGAAAAAAATGGAGGAAGAAACAAACCAAAAAAGGCAGGAAATGGAAGAAGAAACAAAGCACAAAATCCAAGAAATGGAACAAAAAGCAAACCAAAAAATGCAAGAAATGGAAGAAAGAACAAACCAAAAAATTCATAAAAGGCAACAAACGGACGAACAGATAAACAGAAAATTGCAAGAAGCAATGCAAACGCTGCAAGGGTTGAAAACTGAAATAGAGACACTAAAAAAAACACAATCTGAAGAAAGGCAGAAAATAGAAAAGCTGGACAAACAGTCAGGCACTACCAATACAAGCATTACCAACAGAATAGAAGAGATGGAAGAGAGAATCTCAAGTGTTGAAGATACATTAGGAGAAATGGATTTATCAACCAAAGAAAACCTTAAATCCAACAAATCCTTAACACAAAACATCCAGGAATTATGGGACACCATGAAAAGACCAAACCTAAGAATAATAGGTATAGAAGAAGGAGAAGAAATCCACCTCAAAGGGGCAGAAGGCATATTCAACAAAATCATAGAAGAAAACTTTCCCAACCTTAAGAAAGACATGCCAATGAAGGTACAAGAAGCCTACAGAACACCAAATAGAGTGGACCACAAAAAAAATCCCCTCGCCACATAATAATCAAGACCCCAAACATACAGAATAAAGAAAGAATATTAAGAGCAGCTAAGGAAAAAGGTCAAGTAACATATAAAGGCAGACCTATCAGAATTACACCTGATTTCTCCATGGAAACTCTGAAAGCCAGAAGGTCCTGGATAGATATTCTACCTACACTAAGAGACCATGGATGCCAGCCCAGACTACTATACCCGGCAAAGCTCTCAATCACTATAGACGGAGAAAACAAGATATTCCATGACAAAACTAGATTCAACCAATATGTGTCCACTAACCCAGCCCTACAGAAAATTTTGGAAGGAAAACTCCAACCCAAGGAAGCTAACTACAACCAGAAAAACATAAGCATTAGAGAATCCCTCTCTACCAACAGCCAAAAGAACAAAGGGGCGAAATTCCACCCATAATTCCACCAACAACAACCATCGCAAATCGAAGAAGGATGAGCAATCAATGGTCATTAATATCCCTCAATATTAACGGCCTTAACTCACCCATAAAAAGACACAGACTAGCAGAATGGATTCGAAGACAGAACCCTTCCTTCTGCTGCATACAAGAAACACACCTCACCCTCAAAGACAGACATTACTTGAGAGTTAAAGGTTGGGAAAAAATTTTTCAATCAAATGGACCCAAGAAACAAGCAGGGGTAGCAATCCTAATATCTAACAAACTAGACTTTAAAATAAAATCAATCAAAAGAGATGAAGGAGGTCATTACATACTCATCACAGGTGAAACCCACCAAGATGAAGTGTCTATCCTGAACATCTATGCCCCCAATACAAAGGCATCCACATTCGTTAAAGAAACATTATTAGAACTTAAATCTCATCTAAAGCCCCACACAGTTATAGTGGGAGATTTCAACACACCACTCTCACCACTAGACAAGAATACCAGACAGAAACTCAACAAAGAAGCAAAGGGTCTAATAGAAGTAATGACCCAACTGGGATTAACAGATATCTATAGAACATTTCATCCACATAAAAAAGAATATACCTTCTTCTCACCACCACATGGAACCTTCTCAAAAATCGACCACATACTTGGCAACATATCAAACCTCAGCAGCTACAAAATAATTGGAATAACTCCATGCATCTTATCAGACCACCATGCTTTAAAATTAGAATTCAACAACAACAAAAATTGCAGAAAACCTACAAACTCATTGAAATTGAATAATGCTCAACTGCACCATCCCTGGGTCAAAGAGGAAATAAAAAAAGAAATTAAAGACTTCCTCGAATTCAATGAGAATGAAGACACAACATACCCAAACCTATGGGACACTTTGAAAGCAGTGCTACGGGGAAGTTCATAGCACTAAGTGCTCACATGAAGAAACAGGAAAACAGTTATACCAGAGAATTAACATCACAGCTAAAAGCTCTAGAACACAAAGAAGCAAACTCCCCAGGAGGAGTAGACGCCAGGAAATAATCAAATTGAGGGCTGAAATCAACAAAGTAGAAACCAGGAAAACAATACAAAGAATCAATTCAACGAAGAGTTGGTTCTTTGAGAAAATCAACAAGATAGACAAACCTTTGTCCAAACTTACCAAACAGCAGAGAGTGAACACGCAAATTAACAAAATCAGAAATGAAAAGGGGGACATAACAACAGACTCTGAGGAAATCCAGAGAATCATTAGGTCATACTTTGAAAACCTGTACT
>NW_024429426.1:0-715 GCF_017639785.1 Mesocricetus auratus
GTTGAGCACTTTCTCAGTGATTCTCAGCCATTTTACAATACTCTATTGAGAATTCTCTATTTAGTTCTGCACCCCACTTTTTAATTGGATCCTGTAGTGTTTTGGAGACTTGCTTCTGTAGTTCTTTGTACATTTTGGAGATCAGCCCTCTGTCAGATGTGGTATTAGTGAATTTCTTTTCCCATTCTGTGGGATGCCTTTTTGTCTTGTTGACTGTGTCCTTTGAATACAGAAGTTTCTCAGTTTCAGGAGGTCCCATTTGTTAATTTTTGATCTCTGTGTCTGTACTACTGGAGTTATGTTCACAAAGCAGTCTCCAGTACCAATTCATTCAAGACTACCTCTCACTTTCTCTTGTAAGACATTTAGTGTGGCTGGATTCATGTTGAGGTCTTTGATCTATTTGTACTTAAGTTTTGTGCATGTCGATAGACATGGATGTTTCTGCAGTCTTCTTCATGCGAATATCCAGTTATGCCAGTACCATTTGTTGAAGATCCTGTCTTTTCTCCACTGCATAATTTTAGCTTTTTTGTCAAAAATCAAGTGTTCCTAGGTGTGTGGGTTAACATCAGGGTATTCAGTTTGATTCCATTGGTTTACTTATATATTTTTGTGTCAATACCAAGCTGTTTTCAGAACTATAAGTCTATAATAGACCTTGAGTAAGAGAAGGTGATACTTCCAGAAGTCCCTTTATTGTACAAGATTGTTT
>NW_024429427.1:0-562 GCF_017639785.1 Mesocricetus auratus
AATCAATGAAACAAAGAGTTGGTTCTTTGAGAAAATCAACAAAATAGATAAACCTCTGTCCAAACTAAGGAAACGACAAAGAGAGAGCATGCTAGTTAACAAAACCAGGGATGAAAAAGGGGACATAACAACAGACTCTGAGGAAATCCAGAGAATCATCAGGGCATACTTTGAAAATCTGTACTTCACAAAATTTGAAAATTTAAAGGAAATGGACAATTTCCTGGATAGATATCACTTGCCAAAACTAAATCAAGAACAGATAAACAATCTAAACAGACCTATAATCCCTAATGAAATAGAAGCAGTCATCAAAAGTCTCCCAAACAAAAAAAGCTGAGGCCCAGATGGCTTCAATGCAGAATTCTACCAGAAAATTAAAGAAGAGCTAACTCCAATACTCCTCAAAGTATTCCACACAATAGAAGCAGGAGGCTCACTGCCAAACTCTTTCTACAAGGCTACAATTACCTTGATACCCAAGCCACACAAAGACACAACTAGGAAAGAGAACTATAGACCAATTTCCCTCATGAACATCGATGCAAAAATACTCAATAAA
>NW_024429428.1:0-2168 GCF_017639785.1 Mesocricetus auratus
TGTTATGTCTTTTTGCCTGCTTGCTCTAGCTCTCTCTACCAACTTAATTCCTTCACTAGCATTAGAGCCTACTTCTTTGGAATTGTGTATAAGGAGACAAGCAGACATGCCCAGCCTCATGGACTGAACAGTTCACCTGGCCCTGGAGGAAGATGTGCTGTCTAACAATGGAGCTCATTAACACATTCTTCCTAGCTCATTATCCTCTAAGTATTCAAGTTTCCATGAACACTTGCTCTTTCTATTATTATTATTCATTTCCTAGAATTTGCTCTGAATTTCAGGAGTAAACTGAAAGCAATGAGGGACTAACTATTCTTTTTGTTTGAGATCTATTTTTTTGTTGTTGTTGCTGTTGTTGAGACAGGGTTTCTCTGTATTGCTTTGGAGCCTTTCTGGGAATTCCTGAAGTAGACCAGACTGCCTTTGGACTCACAGAGATCTACCTGCCTCAGCCTTCCAGGTGGAAATCTAGTTCTTTCCTTTCTTCCCTGGTTGCCTGAAGCCCCTGTGACAACCGGGAGGAAAGTATGTTCAGTTCATCTGACCTCAACCTGAAGCCCCAGAACAAGCATCTCACTTTGTGTCCTTAAATATCTCTTTAATTTTTAATATTCTTGTCAGTCTTGCAGCTGTGGAACAGGGACTCACCCCACCCATCTAATGTGGTGGCTGAACAAGATAGCTAGTCACATTGTTATTATGATGGAAGCTTCCTTCTGACCACTGGCTCCCATATACCCAAAGAGTCTGGAATATTAATGTGGAGGTTCCACCCAAGACCCTCTCCCCATCCTCCTCCAAAACCATCCACATCACAGAAAGTAACATATTGAAAAAAAATGGTCCCTATTGTTATAACTCCTGCCATTATGCTCCCCCTACCACCTGGTGATGTCAGGGGCACTCAGGGCTGTGGCTACATCATCACTATGTCACTAATTACAGGACTCAGTGCTCATGCTACATCTACCCCAGAGATACACATGAACACTCCCACAGGGTACTGAAAGAGTCCCCCAGAGACCAGACTCATAGTTTTTCAGGTCTCCCTTTCTCATCTTCTCTCTGGGGTACTGAAAGGCCTTCTGGGAGGGCTGCATCCATTAAACATGAGCTTTTTCTAATTCGGTTTGATGTGGCCTGGTCTGGATTGCTGCATCTTCAGAGAGTCTTATTGGGATGTAGAAACTTTTTATTTATATTCAAGAGGACAAGGGGAAGTTCCTATGGAGACCAGGAAGATAGCAGGGTCTGCAATCAAAGCCAGGGGCCAGTGATATTGAAAATATTGTAGATCTAGAAAATAATTTTTTCTCCTGTGGGAGGCGTGGCCAGGAATCATTACTGTGTCTTTATGCACAAGCTAACCCTATGGGAGGTGCTCTTGTCACTCAAACATCACTATCCAATCAGGCCCTCCATATGACCTGCCAGTTAGAAGTGGTGCAGGGCTCTTCTGGTCACCAGCATTCAGGCAGGGCTGTGAAGAGGAGCCAGTGGTTTTGTGTGCTGTGGAGCCATTGCAGCTGCAGGGAGCTGAGTTGAGATCTTCAGTGATCTGGGAATCCACAACATGGTGAGTTAGGGGAAGCTTTCTGAAGATAGGGAGAAGCAGATAGGGAGGAATGGCAGACAGTGTGGTGGGTCCTGCCTGTATCTGGGGGGAAAACTGAGGCCAGAATCCCTGTCTTGTCATGTCCCATGCCCTTCAACCTAGGGGAACCTCTCTCAATAACTTTGCTCTGTGGGCTTAATCTGATCAGAGCATTGTGCATCAGTAGCTGTGTGCAGAAACAACTTTCTAGTCAACTTCAACATTCTTTTTTTTCCCCTTGTTTAAATTTAGGTCACAAACAATCTTGTTTCACATGTTAACCCCAGCTCCCTCTCCCTCCCCTCCTCCCCTTTCCTGCCCACAGGGTCCCCCAGTCCCTCACCCAATCTCCACTCTGATCCCCAGGTAGAGTGAGGCCCTCCATGGAGGATCTCCAGAGTCTGTCATGTCATCCAGGGCAGGGCCTAGGCCCGTGTTCATCCATCCAGGCTGAGAGAGCATGCCTAATTCTGGGATAGGCACTCAAAGTCTATTTGTACACTAGGGATAAATACTACCCAAGACCCCATAGATAACCTAGGCCTCCTCACTGTCACCCACATTCAGGGGT
>NW_024429429.1:0-1091 GCF_017639785.1 Mesocricetus auratus
AACACTGTGAGAATTTACATGTGTATCTTATTGAAAAGTAATGATATAACACTGTGTTTGAATCTGTATTCGTAACTTCTTAAAAATAAAGAACACAACACTGTTTGAGAATCTACACCAGTAACTCACTGAAAATTAAAGACATAACACTATGTGAGAATCTATACGTGTAACATATTGAAAAATAATTGTACAACACTGTGTGAGAATCTATAAGCGTAACTTCTTGAATAATAAAGATACAACACTGTCTTGTGAATCTACACACGTAACTCCTTGAAAATTATCGATTCAACACTGTCTGAGAACCTACACATGGAACTTATTGAAAATTAATGCTACAACACTGTGTTACAATCTACCCGTGTAACTTATTGAAAGTTAACGACCCAACACTGTTAGAGAAACCACATGCATAACATCTTGAATGCTAAGGATACAGGACTGTGTGATAATCTATTCACGTAACTTCTTTATATCTAACAATACAACTCTGAGTTCTAAACTGAATGCATAAGTTCTTGAAAACTAACAAAATAACTCTGTGTGAGAAACTACATTAGTAACTTCTGGAACACTAACGATGGAACACTGTCTGAGAATCTACATGTAGAACTTGTTGAAAATTAGCGAAACAACACTGTCTGATAATCTACCAGTGTATATTATTGAAAAGTAACGATACAACACTGTGTTTGAATCTATATGCGGAACTTTTGAAAATAAAGGACACAATACGGTCTGAGAATCTACACGTGTAAATTCTTGAAAACTAATTATACAACACTGTGTGAGAAATTACAGGGGTAACTACTTGAAAATAAAGGAAAAACTACTTTCTGAGAAGCTATGCGTATAACTTATTGAAAATTAAAGATACAACACTGTGTGAGGATCTACAATTGTAACATATTGAAAACTAATGATACAACACTGTGTGAGAATCTATATATGTATCTTCTTTATATCTAACGACACAACTCTGAGTTCTAAACTGAATGCATAACTTCTTGAAAACTAACGAAATAAATCTGTGTGAGAAATTACATTAGTAACTTCTGGGAAAATAACGATGGAACACTGTCTGATAA
>NW_024429430.1:0-10524 GCF_017639785.1 Mesocricetus auratus
GTATGGGCTTACAAGAAATCTGGCACTAGGGAAATCTCCAGGAATCTACACGTATGACACCAATAAGCAACAGAGGAAAGGCTACCTTAAATGCCCTTCCCCCATAGTGAGGATTGATAACTGCCTCAAATGCCTTATGCAGTAGCTGGTGGAAGCAGAGATTCACAGCCAAGCACTGAGCTGAGCTCCTGGAATCCAGTTGTAGAGAGGGAGGGGTGATGAGCAAAGGGCTCAAGACTGGGCTGGGGAAAACCACAGAGACAGCTACCTGAGCAAGTGGGAGCTGATGGACCCGAGACTGACAGCTAGGGAACCAGCATTAGACGGAACCAGGCCCTCTGAATGTGGGTGTCAGTTGGGGGCTTGGCAGTTTTGGGGGTCTATGGCAGTGGAACCAGAATGTATCCCTAGTGCGTGAATGGGATTTCAGAGCCCATTCTCTATAAAGGGATACTTTCTCAGCCTAGATATATGGGGGAGGGCCTAGGTCCCTCTCCAAATGATGTGACAGAGTTTGATGATTCCCCTTGGGAGTCCTCACCCTCCCTGATGAGTGGATGGGGGGGGTGTGGTAGGTTAGGGGAAGTGTAGGGGGAGAACAGGAGGGAGTGGGAACTGGCATTGGTATGTAACATAAGGTTGAATAAAAGAAAAAGTGTGCAGTCACCAGCCATGCTTCCTGTGATCATTTGTTAATATTTTGTCTTTAGCTAGGGGTGCACATAGATGTAGTTTCCCTTGGAGGCCAGAGGGGGGCATTGCATTTCCAGGGTCTGAAGTCTGTGAGGGGCAAGACATGGATGCTGAGAATGAACTTAAGTCCTCAATTGCTAAGGCCTCTTTTTTTTTTTTTCCGAGACAGGGTTTCTCTGTGGTTTTGGAGGCTGTCCTGGAACTCGCTTGGTAGTCCAGGCTGGTCTCGAACTCACAGAGATCCGCCTGCCTCTGCCTCCCGAGTGCTGGGATTAAAGGCGTGCGCCACCAACGCCCGGCATGCTAAGGCCTCTTAACCCTGAGCCATCTACTCATCCCCACTATCGTCATTTGTTCCTTTGGGTTGGTTTGGTTTTTGAGACCTGGTTTCTCTGTGTAGCTCTGGCTGTCCTGGAACACACTCTGTAGACCACGGTGGCCTTGAACTCAGAGTTCTGGCTGCCTTTGCTCCCAAGGGCTGGGATTAAAGGTGTGTGCCACCACAGCCCCAGGCTGACTCTGTTTCTCTTGTCCAGCATAGAAGGAAGCTGCAGACACTTCCAGGGCCTGTGACCATCCTCCCTCGTGAGCCCCACTGTCTGTTCTCACAACTCATCTCTCATCTGTTCCCTTTGCCTTGAAGAAAGTTTCCCAGCCTCTCTGCAATGTGCCCAGCCTTTAACTCACTCTTGAATCGGGGGCCAGGGTCCCAAAATACCAAACCTAGACTTCAACCAGTGACAACAAACCATGCTGTAGCCAGTGTGGCGGTATGTGCCATGCCCCTAATCCCAGCTTTTAGGAAGTGGAGGCAGGAGAATCAAGAGCTTCAGGTCATCCTCAGCTACGTCAGGACTAGCCTGAACTAAGTGGGATACTGTTTCAAAAACAAAAGGAAAGGCAAATAAGCAACAGAAAAAAATCTTCTCAAGGAGAGACAGAAATTACAAAACCCTTATGAGAGCCAGCTGTAGTGTCACATGCCTTTAATCTCAGTTCCCAAGATGTAGACTGATCTCCGTCAGCTCGAGGTCAGCCTGATCTCTAGAGTGAATTCCAGTGCATCAAGAACAGCATACTGAGATGCTGTTTCAAGACAGAAAAGGAGAAGGAAAAGGAAAGTGTGTACTGAGTCCGCCTCTCCCAGGATAGGACTACTCGGCTCACCACGGCCTTGCAGATGTTTGACTTCTGCACCATTCAATGTGGTGGCGATGCAGATGCGATACAGATGTTTGACATCTGCATCACTCAGTGAGATAGTGATGCAGATGTGATTCAGATGTTTGACTTCTGCATTACTCAATGTGGTAGGGATGCAGATGTGATACAGATGTTTGATTTATGCCCCATTCAGTGTGATAGTGAGGTACTTGTGAAGACCTGATTCCTCTTAAGGAGCAGTGTGGCAGTGCTCAGGTAAACTAGATGATATCAGTGAGTTATTAGTCACTCTGGTGTTTCTGACTGAAACAAGGGAGGAATGATTTAATCTGCTCCATGGTTTCATTCAGAGGTAGAAGCAAGCAGATTCCTGTGAGTTCCAGGTCAGCCTGTTCCATCTAGTTTGTTCCAGCCAAGGATACACACACATGCAGGATACCACAGGATAGGGGACAGGAAGAAGTAGAGGAAGGGACTACAATAAAAGGCCAGGGCAGGATATGGCATGAAAAATACATATATTCACAATTACCTGCTTCCTCTGACTCAGCCACATCTCCAAATAATTCCATCACGTCATAAATCTATCCAAAAATTAACCAATCCATTGCATCAGACCTCTGAAAATCTAATTGTCTAAGGGAATGCTACCATCAGCCCATTCAGAGTTTAGCTTCACTAATTATCTGATTGTTTTTCTCTCTTTTTGTTTCTTGTTTTTCGAGACAGGGTTTCTCTGTGGCTTTGGAGCCTGTCCTGGAACTAGCTCTTGTAGACCAGGATGGTCTGGAACTCACAGAGATCCTCCTGCCTCTGCCTCCTGAGTGCTGGGATTAAAGTCATGTGCCACCACTGCCCGGTCCCAATTTTTCTTAATCCAGCCAAGCTGATGATTTAAATTAACCTTTGTAATGAGGATTCTGCTCAAGGGTACAGTCCTACAGAAACTCTCTCACAAAGACCTAAGGGACTATTGTATGTGAAGATGGCTGTGGGAGCAGGGGAGAAAGAGAGTGTCTGGAGAGCCACTGAAGGCCATCGTACACAGATGAAGGCAGCTGGTGAAATCCGTATATGAAGATTCAGAAAAGTTGCAAATGGACAGAAAAGTCTGGATAAAATCAGATACATATCTTAACCCCTTTCTTGACACCTTTTATGTGAATTAAAAATATTGGCAGGAGTGGTGGCACACGCATTTATTTTCAGCACTTAGGAGGCAGAGGCAGGAGGATCTCTGTGAGTTCATGCCGGTTCAATCTGAATAGTGATTTCCAGGACATCGAGAGCTACATAATGAAACCTTATGTCATATTACATACATATATATATATATGTATATATATATATACACACATGTATATGTATACACATACATACATACACACATACATGTACTGGGAAGATGGTTCAGCAATCAGGAGTACTGACTGCCCTGATTTCAGATGTTGAAACCATACCCACATGGCAGCTTACAATCATATGTAATTCCTGTTCCAGGGGATCTAAATTCCACTTCCAACCTGCTCCGGCATCAGACATGCATGAGAAATGATCCTTTATGAAAACAAAATGCCTATCCACAGATAAAAATATAAAATAATAAAAACTACATACAAAATGAATCCCATAAGACTGATAAAAAAATAGGCCTTTAAGCTGGGCATTTGTCATGCTTACTTTTAATCCCAGCACTTGGGAGGCAGAAGCAGGCAGATCTCTGTGAGTTAGAGGCCAGCCTGGTCTACAGAGCAAGTTCTAGGACAGCCTCCAAAGCCATGCAAAGAAACCCTGTCTCGAAAAACCAAAACAACAGCAACAACAAAAACAAAGCAAAAAACAATCAAAATACAAAACAAACCAAAACCCGGTGTCACCAGCATGAGATCAATGAAATCCAGAACTTTCTCCACTGTGTTCTGAGGGCCTGGAATTCTGGTGACTGCATGTCAGGAAATAATAGTCACCAGCACACAGCCGAGGACATCGTAACACTCACTAGCACACATCCTGGGTGATTCTGCATGCTCAACTCTCCTGTTCTAGCCCCAGAACCCCACCCCACCTACAGATCTTCTGGGGCAGTCCAGTGTCTGGTGGAGACAAACTTTCTACCCTCCTGAGGTTCCTCAAATAGTGCCACTCCAGAAACCGGGATATGATCCCAGTGCAGAGTACCTTGTTGCCAGCAGAGACTCAGCAAGAGCCATCAGCTGACTCAGAAGAGGTGACAACAGCCTCCTAACCCACACTGACTTTCTGCCTTTGCCTCCAGAGTGATTGGATTGGAATACAGATGTGCACTTCAAGCTCCACCAATGAGGCTGTTTGTACAGGCATCTGTCTTCATGTATTACATGGAAAGTTTTGTTTTCATCATTTCTTTTAACAGTGCATACCTCAGCAGTGGAGAGATGAGTTAAGTAAGAGCAGTGGCTGCTCTTCCAGAGGACCCAGGTTAGATTACCAGCACAGCACCCACAAGGCATCCACATGGCAACTCTTAAGTGTCTGTAACTCCAGACCAACTTCCCAGTTCCATGGAAATTGACACCCTCTACATGTATGTGCCCATATATATATACATATATATATATATATATATATATATATATATGGATCTTTTGGCTGTATGTGTGTCTGTGCCCTACCTGCATACACAGGACCTCTGCCTATGAAGGTGTCAAATTCTTTGGATATATCAATTAGGGCTTAATTTTGTTTTCAAGACAGGGTTTCTTCCTTTCTTTCTTTCTTTTATTTTTTGAGACAGGGACTTGCTCTGTAGATGAGGCTGGCCTTGAACTCACAACGATCTACCTGCCTCTGCCTCCCCAGTGCTGGGATGAAAGGCATGTGCTACCAACACCTGGCCAAGGCAGGGTTTCTTTCTGTAGCCTTGACTGTCCTGGAATTCACTCTGTAGGCAAGGCTGGCCTCAAACTTGGAGACCCTCTTGCCTCTGCCTCCCAAGTGCTGGCACTAAAAATCTATGCCACCACCACCTGGCCCTCAACTAGGACTTAAAATTGCTTATTTTAGGGCTGAAGAGATGATGGTTCAGTGGTTAAGAGCTCTTGATGCTCTTGTAGAGGACCCAAGTTCAGTTGCCAGCACCCATGGTGGGTGGCTCACTATCTCCAATGATACCCTCTTCTGGTCTCTGAGAGTACCTACACGCACTTGTGTGTATGCATGCATAGGACACATAAGTAAGAAGACCAACATAGACTGAAGACCGGTAGCTCCCCGGGAATCTTCAGCACCAGATTGTGGTTACAAGACACATCCAGTCAACTGGACTGAACAACTACCAGATTCTCTGCTTTCCAATGTGAGACAACCATTGTTGACTGACTACCCAGACCACATCCAGGAAGCCAACCTAACAATTATTCTCTCAGTTACTTCCCTTTAAGAAGCCTGCCTGGCCAGGCAGTGGTGGCATATGCCTTTAGTCACAGCACTCTGGAGGCAGGCAGATCTCTCTGAGTTCCAGGTCAGCCTGATCTACAAAGCTACATAGAGAAACCCTATCTGAGAAAAGAAAAAAAAAAAAGAAAAAAAAAGAACCCTAACTGATATAACCATATTCTGTGAGTGTTACCTAAATATTAACACCTGTGAGAGAATGTTTACATGAAAGCTATTGTAAAATTAAACCTGATTCTGGTTTCCATTGCAAAGATAATTTAAAAATGCAGCACCTATAGAAATCACATAACATGTTAGGGGTGTCATTCCACTGGAAAGTTATCAAAGAGGTCTTTGCATCAGACAATTAGCAACTGGTACATATGACTTCGCTCTTTGTTTGGGGTTTTAACTTTTTTTTCGGGACAGGGTTTCTCTGTATTGTTTTGGAGGGTCCTGGAACTCACTCTGTAGACCAGGCTGGCCTCAAACTCAAAGGTCCACCTTCCTCTGCCTCCCCAGTGATAGGATTAAAGGCGAGCGCCACCAACACCTAGGGGTTTTAACTTTTTCAATTAACTTTTCCAATTAATATATAATGCCGGGCACCTTTAATCCCAGTACTCGGGAGGAAGAGGCATGTGGATCTACAAAGCAAGTTTCAGGACAGTTAGGACTGTTACACAGAGAAACCTTGCCTTGATAAATCTTATATATGATTACATCATTTTCCTCTTTTCTTTTTCCCTTCCTACAACTCCTTGTTCCCTCTCCAACCCCTGGCCTCCTCTTCTTTAATTGATATATATATATATATATATATATATATATATATATATATATACAGGCAGAATCCATTCAGTACTGCATATACATGATTTCAAGGGTGGACACTTGGTATTGGATCACCAATTAGGGAGCTCCTCCATAGGGAAGATTACATTTCCCTTTCAGCATCCCTTAGTTACTTAGTCTTTTGTCTGGGACTATGGTCCCATGAGGGTTTTCCCTGCCCATGTTAGCATGTCTATGTGCTGTCCTTGTTTGGGTCTTTTTTGGCAGCTGTATAGTTGAGGTATCATGGGTAAAGCATTCCTATAATGCCTTTCTTTATTGTTCCAAGATAGGATTTCTCTGTGTAGCCATGGCTGTCCTGGAACTTGCTTTTTAGACCAGGCTGTCCTTGAACTCATAGAGATGTACCTGCCTCTGCCTCCTGAGTGCTGGGATTAAAGGCATGTGCCACCTCCAGCCAACTGCCTCGCTGTAATTTCTAAGAGATACAATGTTGTGGTGATATGTTATTTATGATTTATTAAAGCTTGCCTAAGGATGAGAAAACATAGTCAGTCTCAAGCTACAGAGATCAGGCAGTGGTGGTACACCCTTAATCCCAGGACCCAGGACTAAGAGGTAGATGGATCTCTCTGAGTTCAAGGCCACCATGGCAGACACAGAGTGAAGAGTAATGGAGCTCAAGACTTTGATCCCAGGACCTGGGATCACACGCCTTTAATCCCAGCAGTAGGGAAGAATATAAGACAGGAGCAAAATCCCAGAGCTGGCATCAGTCTCCAGACACATTGGGAGGCAGCAGTCTGAGACTTGGTGTGAGCTCGTCGAGCCAGGATTGCCTTTTGCCCTGAGCTAGAGGTAAGAGCTAGTGGCCTATTGCCTTGCTTTTGTATTTTTTTAAATTGTATTATTTTTTATTTTTAAATTTAACTAGAAACAAGGTTGCTTCACTGTCAATTCCAGGTCCCTCTCCCTCTCCCTTTCCCTCCCCTCCTCCCACACCCTCCCACCAATGCCTTGCTTTTCTGATCTTCAGCTTGAAGTTTGGAACCCAGTATCAGTCTCTGGATGTTTTACCTACTGTGTTACAAAATCTCATAGCAGATCTTGTGACCTCTGACTCTTACAACCTTTCCAACCTCCCTGTTCCTCAAAATCCCAGAGCTTTAGGAGCAGGAGTTGTATTGTAGATGTATCTGTTGGAGGTGGGCCCTCCATGGTCAGTTCTTTGCATTGTGATCAATTGTGGTTTTCTGTACTGGTCTCTGCTTGCTGCAGAAAGAAGACTCTGGTTAGTGTTCTGGAGCTATACTTACCTGTGGGCCTGACAGTTAGGGATCGTGTTAGTTTAGCAGTGTTAAGATACTGTGTTCTCCTCTAAGATCCATGGCTTCACTAGTCCCGGGTGGGTGACCTGCTTTCTCGGACCCACCATGACTTAGCTCCTGCTCAACAAGTCTTAAGGCTAATCAGACATCTGTTGGTTATTGCCAAGATATATGAATGCCCCAATTTCATCTCTGGGGGATGTCTTGCTGAGCTGGCTGTCTTTGTTCATGTTTCACAGCTAGGTTGAACTAGTGGTTGCTTCCTTCTATGGATGCTGGACTTCAGAGATGGAGGGGCATTTCAGTTAGATCCTGAGAATGCTGCCTTCAGCAACTGGGACCTTCAGCCTCTGGGAGGCAACCAAGGACAATAGCAATAGCCTATAATGTTTTCCCTTGGACAACCCTGACCAACTTGAAGGTAGTTTTGAGGAAAACATCAGTCCAAGTGACTTACCATTATTTTATACATACACACTTATCTGTGTGTATGAGATTGTGGTTTTTTCCCCTACTCTTATCTCTGCTTCTGTCCTGACCTCCCTCCTCCCTCCTCAACTTGACCCCCATCCCCATTTCTGCTCTGCCAATGTCTCCTGCTAGTCTCCTGCAGCACTCCCCATCCCCCTTGGGACTCTCACTTTCCTGGTTTCCAAGGTTAATTCAGTTAATATACTCATTGGAAGATCTGAGTCAGGCTTTCACTGTGTAGGCCAGGCTGGCCTCAGACACACAGATCCACCTATCTCTGCTCCTGAGCTCTTTGTGTGGGACTGACTTCTTGCGCTTACAGATACACATAAAATGAAGCCCTTTGAATTGAGAAACTTGGCTGCTGGAAATAAGACATGTAGATTGTAGAGTCAGTCCTGGTAGGTAGAGCCTGTAAATCCCAGATATTTGGAAGACTGAGGTGGCAGGAGGGTCACAAGTTAAGTCCTGGCAGATTACAGACAATTCAAGACTATGTCCATGGGCAGGGTGGTGGTCCACGCCTTTAATCCCAGCACTCAGGAGGCTGAGGCAAGAGGATCTCTCAGTTTGAGGCCAGCAAGGTCTACAGAGTGAGTTCCAGGACAGTCAAGGCTATACAGAGAAACCCTGTCTCAAACAAGACAAAAAACTAGCAGGCACAATGCCTTGGATCCTATTGCCAGTTCTAAGGAGAGTTTGGAAAGCTGACTTTCAACAGTTGCAAACCCTCATTCAGTCCTTTCACATACTCCTCCTCACCCCCAACCTTCCTGTGCTTGGAACCTAGGTTTTGGTGTCAGCTATTGAGTTATCAGGTCTGATTTGCATCACTGACTAGTTAGCTTCTGAAAAAAATGGAGAACTGCGTCCCTACTCCTAACACCCAAACTTTCTTTTCCAGGATTATTTCATCCTAAGAGGAACCTTAATTGAAACTCCCGGGTGGACAGGATCTTCTGGTGCAATTATCTCCTCCCATTTTCCGGTGTCCCCCACCCCAATAGACCAAGGACCACCCACCTACTCAGGAAGAGTATAAAAACACCGGTATTAAAATGTCTTTTAAAGATCAAGTTCCTGCTGTCAACTACTGTGAGAAGTCCACCGTGGAGCCGTGCTACCAGCTCTGTGTGAGGGAGGCTTGGGACTCCGCAGATCCAACTCCAGAGTCCGAAATCCTGAGACAACTGAATTCGGGGAGCTCCAGTGCCGGGCCGCTCCCTTTTTATCCAAAGCTGGGACAGGTCTATCAAGATTTCTGGAACGTGGCCAAGCAACCTACTGAGCCCTGTGGTTTTCTGAGTAGGTTCTGCCCAAAGCACAAACCCAGAGAGCCGAGCACACTGAAGAGGAAGGCAGAGCATGGTGACTGGGGTCTGATACCTGAAACACGGAAGGAGCAGCGGAAGGAGGGAACGAGCTGACTCTGCAGCAAAACGAACGCCTCTGCAAGCCTGCCCAGAGGCCAGCTTTGCTCTCTTAATTCTCGATGCTCTAGGTGAAGATCACTGGAGCCTGGTGATTTGAGAGTGTTGCCCTTTTATGCCTGCTCCAGGGCATCCTCAACCTGGTGTAGTGATGGCTAACCCCATTCCCACGAGCAGTGAGCCCCAGCTTTCTCGTCCACCTTCCTGTGGTGACCAGGACCTTGGCGATTTCTTCAGCCTAGGTGCTGTATTGTAGGGTTCTATGGGGACAGATGCCTTACCCAGTGCTTCTTCACAAATCATAGAAGGGCTCCTGCCTTTTTGTATGTCACATTTTTAACTATCTAAATAAAACATCAAGCAGATTTTCCTGTGTGTCCTGTTCTGCTTTTGGAGAAAAACAGCTTTGGGGGTTGAGGTGGCTATTGGCTAGTTTCAGCAGCCTTGAGAACTATGGCGTTCTAGTCTGTTGGAGTGGTTCCACACCATGAATTTCATTGAGAAATGGACATTCTATGGAATGTCTTCTCATAGCAAAGACTCCATAGATGAACTGAGTATGTCTATGTACTGACCAGCTAAAAAATATTTGTAAAATCAGGAATTCTCTCATCTTCTCCTTGTATCATCCATTATTCCCATGATGTTTTTTTTTTCCTGAGACACGGTTTCTCTGTAGCTTTGGAGCCTGTCCAGGAACTCACTCTGTAGAACAGACTGACCTTGAACTCACAGAGATTGCCTGTCTCTGCAGAGTGTTGGGATTTCATCCTGGGTGAGGTAACCCAGACACAGGAAGGCAAACATGGTATGTACTCAAACATGGGTATTGGGGCAAAGGATAACCAGCCTACAATTCACAATCCCACAGAAGCTAGAAAACAAGGGGGCAGCCGGGCATTGGTGGCACACGCCTTTAATCCCAGCACTCGGGAGGCCGAGGCAGATGGATCTCTGAGTTGGAGGCCAGCCTTGTCTACAAAGTGGGTTCTAGGACAGCCTCCAAAGCCACAGAGAAACCCTGTCTCCAAAAAAAAAAAACAAAAAAACAAAAAAAAAGAAGAAAACAAGGGGGACCCTGAGAGAAACATATATGGACCCCAAGAGTGGGAAAGGGACAAGATCTGAGTAAATTGGGAGTGGTAGAGGAGGAAGAGAAGGGGAGCGGAGCAGGAGAACATGAGGTTTGAGTTGCGAAGAATACAGTAGAGCAAGTAAGAGATACCTTA